>NC_068276.1:17481466-17667002 GCF_025860055.1 Xyrauchen texanus
ATACGTCCGCACTAAAATAAAGGTGAGGCTTCTGGGAAATGATGTTTACTTTTACAATGTTGATCTAAGATCTAGTTACTGCAGTCATAATCTGCAGTCATATTCAGCTGTAGGGCCATTGTACCATACTGGGTCATAATTGATTTGACTTTGTATGTTGCTTGTGCATGTGTGGGTTAAACACATATCACTTTACTACTTAGATTGTTTATACTGCCACTAATTATATCTATTTCTTTCTTTCTCTTTTATCTCACTGCAGGTGACCACAGGTGAGCTTCCCACAGAGGCTCCACCCACCATCCCTACTATCAATACAGGTCCACCTGTTTCTATAGCAACACATTGCCCCTCGCCTGTCACTAAGCCATCCTTAGTGCAGTCGGGTGGTGGCACCTATGTTTGCCAGTTGTGTCAAAAAGTCTTTCAATTCCAGCGCATGCTAAACAGACACCTGAAATGCCACAGTGAGCAGAAGAGACACTTGTGTGACTTCTGCGGAAAGGGCTTTAATGACACCTTCGACCTCAAAAGGCATGTCCGCACGCACACAGGTATGGAAACTTCATCTATGCTTGAAAATGTTCTTGTTAATGTTTTGCTTAAAGGTGAAGTGTGTCATTTCTGCACAACTAGGATCACAATACCAAATTGCAAAAATAATGGCCTGTTTTCAAACATGTTTCCCAACACTCCCCCGATCTTTCACTGGTCACATACTGTAATACCACCCCAAACTCACACCAGTGGTTGAGTTACTGTCAAGCTGGTTGGGATGCTCCAACACAGTCTCGTGACAACTCGCAATAATTTGTATGAGGTGGCTCACCGTGAGATATTGTACGACTTGACTTTTATTCTCATGGAGTCCAACCAATCAATAAAGATCATTTAAAATGGATCTGAAACAGGCATCAGATTTTAGCTAACACTTTATTTAAGAAAGGAAATGTCTGTTAACAAATTTGGTTACTCATTCCATATTTATTAATGCAATACAAATGGCTTATGTACGTCAGTAAACTGTAATACACTTGTCTTGTCTTGTTCCGAATCCCATTTTCTTTCTTCCATGGTACAAAATAAGTTTTTCTCCTATTAAATCATGAATTAGATTTGGGTTTGGGTAGGGGGGTTAAACTTAGGAATATCTTGATAACGATACATTGGTTTGTTTATTTTTCTCCATGGGAGTTAAAGTCATACGTTTTTTGTATGAGCCAACGTTTTTTGAATTTCGCCATCTTATTTCACCTATTATTACGACTTGTTGCGAGACCGGGCTGAATACCCAAACAAACACAATTTTTTTTACAAAGCCATAGTATTTACACTTCTTAGGGGAATAATTACTTAGTTGTTTCTGCATATTAAAATAATATTTTGTGTTCAATAAAAGTTAAGCTACATTGACAGTGTTTGTGGCATAATATTGATTACCACAAAAATGTATTTCAACTTAAAAAAAAAAAAAAAGAAGCTAAAATCTGGGTTACAGCGAGGCACTTACAATGGAAGTGAGTGGGACCAAACCATAAACGTTATAATATTCTCTGTTTCAAAAGTAAAGCCACAAGACATAAACAATATGCTTGTTAACATGATTTTAGTGTGATAAAATCGCATACCAACCTTTTCTGTGTAAAGTTATATCCAATTTTACAACTTTGTTACCATGACAACGTAACTCCATAAACCCTAAAATGCCTAAAATGTATAATTATTTTAACAACATTTCAGCTCTACCGCCACTGGAGTTGCAAGTTCGAATCCAAGGCGTGCTGAATGATTCCACCCTGGTCTCCTAAGGAACCAAATTGGTCCAGTTGCTAGGGAGGGTAGAGTCACATGGGGTAAACTCCTCGTGGTCGCTATAATGTGGTTCTCACTCTCGGTGGAGAATGTGGTGAAGTGTGCGTGGATGCCGCGTAGAATAGCATGAAGCCTCCACACGTGCTAGGTCTCCACTGTAATGCGCTCAACAAGCCACGAGATAAGATGCACAAACTGATGGTCTCAGACGCGGATGCAACTGAGATTTGTCCCCGCCACCTGGATTGAGCCGAGTCACTATGCCATCACGAGGACCTAGAGTGCATTGGGCATTCCAAATTGGGGAGGAAAAAAAACAACATTACAGCTCAAATAATACACAGATTTCAACAGAATAATTAATGAAAGTGCTTTTATAAATGTATAAGCTTCACAATTCTGCCTTTAATTGGCCCCCACTTCCATTTTAAGTACCTCACTGTAACCTTAATGTCTGCTTTTTTAAAGAAGAGGGACGAGTCGAAAATGCATTTTGTGGTAATCAACATTATGCCGCAAATGCTGTGGACTGAGCTTTAATCTAATTGAACATGGTATATTTCTTAAGGTTGGAATAGGAGAAAGTATTTTATCACCATTTAACAGTTTCTGTACCATTTCAATAGGTCACACATTAATTTAGAAAAAAACTAGTTTTTAAACAAATATCTCATTCACTCCCTCTTGCAGGTGTCCGTCCATATAAGTGTGATCTCTGTGAGAAGGCCTTCACCCAGCGCTGCTCTCTGGAGTCCCACATGAAAAAGATACATAGTGTCACACAGCAGTATGCTTATAAAGAGCGTCGCAGCAAGCTATACGTCTGTGAAGAGTGTGGCCATACAGCATCGACCCAGGATGCATTGCTGCACCACCTAAATAGTAAACATCCAGACAGTGCCCTCCAGCGGGCCAAGGGGGCACGAAGACAGTCAGCATCCCTTAATTCTGGCAAAGATGAGACCTCCCAACCCGGTTCCCCTCTCTCCCAACACAGTGGTGATTGTATATGACTCTTCTGACTGTAGGATCAGGGGGAGGTAGACAGAGGGATGATCCAAAACAAGGGATCTTTTTTTTTAAGCGAGTGTGATTAATGTACATTCTGATTAAATATTGGTTCATTCAGAGTACATATATGAGGGAAGGGGGAATTTGAAAAAGGAATGTCAAGTCATCAAAAATGGTTGTGTTGTGATGTTTTTATGGCAGTAAAATGAGATTAAGTTTACACTTTTGCTGTAGAAACTGGTTCTACATTTCTCTGTGAATCTACACAATAGCAGACAAAAATTACTACTGCTTCAGTTTACATATGTAATATTATTATTATTATTAAAATAGGTGGGATGAAACACCTCTCAGGAGAAACACAGATGAATGTGACATTAAATAGTTCCATTTGTACTGTGTGGGAAAACAATGCTATGTAGCAGTGTTTCAACACTAAAATAATACTGTTAGGAACTCTGTTGCAGGGACTGAGTTGCATATCAGTGCTCTGCTTTTTTGTGGTCTGTTTGGAAATAAAGATTTCTAAAACGGGAATTAAATGTGTGATGTTATAGTGCTGTTTGTAATATATTCATGCATAGATTTGTCACAAAAATATATTTATATTTATCTTGGTGTAGTTTTATATTTTCTCGGTATATATTTTGCTCTAAATTGTATGCATTTATTGTGGCATGTAAGTAACAGTCTTCCTGTAACGCTTGATTATCAGGTTGCATGACTTTTTTTTTTACATTCCAAAATACCATAAATAAAGTTTCTTGTCATTGTTAGAATATTTACAAAGATTCTGTGGCATTCTATTTTTGGAGATCATCAAAGAGATTGTGTGTTTTCTATACACACCTTCTCAATAAATGTGCTTTGTTGACAGTTTAAAATGAAGTGTGATTCATTCATTTGCAATTTTAGGGATAGGCAAAGCATCAGATGCCTACTAACCTATGAGAGCTGGAATATTTAAATTAAAGGAATTTTTATGCATGATTGAATGCTCACAAATAGCTATGGAGTGAGATAAAACCAATAAAATATTTCAGCATTTGCATTAGTGAGGGACAGCAGCAGGAGAGAGACAGATTCAGTGGGTGGATGTTGGTGGATTCCAGATCCTTGTTTGGTCTTGTTCGTGGAATTCAGTGGCTGTCTCATTGTGGGGCCATCCTGTGCCTATCCTTTTAGAACCGTTATTTTAACAATACCAAACAAAATGAGTAGCACCTTATTCAGATTTGTAACAATTCCTTGTTCAAAGCAAAAGCATGTAAAAACTCTTTATAGTGTCCAAAACTTTCGTTATATTAGTGCAACTGTATATTAGGCCTACTCTTAAACATCCAAACACATTGTGGACCTTTATGTCGTATTCTTATGTCGTAATATGTTGTTGTTGTTGTTTTATTTTGTTTTTTACATAACACAACATTTTGAGCTTCTTTAAATCAGAGCCCTTCTATTGACATACTACTAGGTTAGCAAAGCAATGCATGACGCGACATTCTGTGGGCGGTCCACCGGCGAGGAGACTAGAGGCCGTTATTAATAATGGATGTCTATGGAGTAGATGCATTAGTTTCCTAAATAAAATGCTTTTGTGAGGAAACAGCTAATTTAATTGTAAATTAACCACCTTTCCGATCATCTTCAACACGTTTTAAACCTTTTTTAATAAACTTTGATTGGCGTTTACCACGATAAACCTGATGTTTAATAAGAGAAAACGCGGACGATTATGCGACAGATAGGAGTCAGTTTACGGCGCTCCCCGTTCAACTGTATAGTATCCGCAAACGGTGACTTACTGTCGTAACACTCTAGTTGACCGTTACGCTCTCTCCTTAATCCTCTGCTGCTCGTGTATCATCAGACGGAAATTACGCAACTATACTTTCGAAAATACAGGCGGGCAACCTTAAGCAACTAAGCTAAGGTTAATATAATTCACTCGAACCTTTTTAGAAAGTACTATTTACATGCCATTCGAAAGGCAAACATACTAGGATTTATCCAAATCTTTAGCGGCACATGCAACATTTTCACAGGTATATCAAGAGAAGACCAGCGGCAGCGAGTGTGTTAAGAATGTCTTTAAAATAGATGCACTTTTCCCATGCACGTCTGAAATTAATGCATATTATTTACCCATCGTGCTGGAAACCATATCTAACGCCTTTTTATAACGTGGCCACATCATTTGCAGACTGCGCAAACTCCTTGACATAGTCAGCTGGTCGACGTGAAGATGCCGACGGCTCCGGTATGGTTGGGTCGGATGTGCCCGAACCCGCTATTCCTGCAGTGTATAACAGTTACGGGACCACGCTAAGGAAAAGGGCATGAAAACGCAGTACTTGTACCAAAAGGTGAGCGAGTAGATTGGGATTCATTTAGAAATAGTCAGTTTACATTTACGTGGTGAGACCTATTTTGGCTGGACACCTGAGTGTGTCTTATGCATTTAATAGTCCATAAACTCTTTGAAGAGATATCCGCTCCGCTCCCGATTTGCATTACAAGCTTAATTTTTGTCCCATGTTCTGCAGATGCCTGGGAGCAAAGGCTTCATGTTTAGGAATTAACTACAAACTGAGGCCCAACCTTTGTGTGACAAGTCCTTCACAGTAGTAAGACCACTAACACCTTTTAAAGTCTTACCAAACCGATTCTAGCCTGACCATTTATTTAACCCTATATATGCCTTTTACCCAATACATAGCCTGATCTTGGTAGAGAGTACACTGCCTGGTCGTCAGTGAGCAGGCTTATTCAGAAAGACCTTCTGGTGAAGACTCACAATCCTGCCAAGTGATGTCACATAACAGTTAAAAGTACATTTCTGCTGTACATGGGGTCTTATTTTTCTAAGTAGTTTTTTCATCTCTCTTTCCCTGTTTGATTTCAGGTATTCATTGACTGAACAGGGTCTAGCTTTAGCCGAGAAGCTGGATTTAAAAGAGAGAGGGATGGATGAAGAAAAGAACGAAGAGGAAATCTCTGGGCATAGATTTTAGGGGTTGTGGACCTGACTTTGGATGAGGAGGAAGATGAGGAGAAAGGAGAGAAAGCGAGTAGCTGGGTAGCAAGGTGCTCTATTTTGCCTGAAGTAAACCGTCTGTTAGCATTCTTATTCATCTCAACAGCAACTACTTTGCTGGCACATGCACCACCCGAAATATGAGGCCTCCTTGCAGAAGTCTGTTTGACGCTGAATTTTTTTTAAACCCTCCAAAGAAAAATTGGTCACCAGTGAAACATCTACTATATGATTATATTTTGCTTGCAAAAAATGTATTTCATCAGAATGCATGGCTACTTTGAATTGCCATCAGTGGCAAACAGGCTTTTTGCTGCATAATGATGTAGCTCTGGAATCTTCTCACGGGGGCTAACTATTGAAGCTAGCCAAGCAAACCTTTACCCCCTGATCGATTTAAGCAGGTTTAGTATTGTGGTTGAGTGGTCAAAAACCTAGGCATAACAGTACAGTACAAATTCTCATCATTTGCTCACCCTCATGCCATCCCAGTTGTGTATGGCTTACTTTCTGCAGAACACAAATGAAGATTTTAAAAGAAAATGTCAGCTCTGTAGGTCCATACAATGCAGGTGAATATAAAGATATGAAAAACAGATCAATATTTGAATCCTTTTTTACTAGAGGGGTGAGTAAATGAGGGAGTTTTTATTTTTGAGTGAACTATCCCTTTTAACAAGTTTGGTTACCTGTGATTAAAAATCAACTGTAGTGGGTGTCTGGAGCAGTGTTGGTTGTTTTATATTAACTGTATGAACTATTTCACCCATAGCTCAAGCAAGTCTTCAGAAAGGATTACCAAAGCTCTCTATGAACCATGCCAAGAGTCTTGCCCCTGTGTCAGATGCCACAGGAAAATCTCAGGCCGTAGATACATGGAAGACCGCAATGGGTTGCTATCTTCTCCCTGGCTTTTATGACATTGTGTAATGTGTTGACTTCGTTGAAACAACAGGGTGAGAGTATTTTATATGCAGTGCATTTTAAATTATTTTCTCTTATTTTACAGAACAGTAATGGATGTGTATATATTCTGAAATTGACAGGGGAAGCAGTGGATGCAAACAAGAATTGGTCAAGGAACTGCAAAGGAATGGTGTGACCTTTGACATCAGGTAACTGAATGTAGGGGACTTCCTTTGGGTACCACAGGAGAAAGTGTCACCTGTGCCAGGTAAAACACACCCTTGCCCTTGTCGTTTGTATATTAAGCTCTAAGGATGCAGTACTATCACCAGCAGATGGCAGCTTTGCTCTTTTCAAAATGCAATTGATTTCACCTGAAGCACTGTGTTTTAGGGGTTGCACGGTTACTGGTTTCCCCTCGATTCTAATTCATCTTGTGATGTCTCAGTCAAATATTTTGTTATTCTTGAAGGCCAATTTGCATACATTGATAAAGATGACAAAATCTAAAAATAACCTGCAAAGTACATTTGAGCCACTTCGCTTTTTCACTGCAGAGCCATCAGGCTCCATACCCGCTGTATTTCCTACAGATGCTTTTTTATAAATCACATGGTAAGTGATTTGCCGACTTTAGCCTGACCATGTCAACTACATTAAAGTGTGCATTATAATCTACTATGATTAATAATTAAGTTAAAATCTTATGAAAAAATAAAAAAGCTATATACAGTATTTGCCCCCTTCCTGATTTCTTCTATTTTTGTGTATTTTTCTAAATTTACTAAATAGTTTTAGATCTTCAAATGAGATATAACATAAAAACAAAGGCAGCTAGAGTAAACAAAATACAGTTTTCAAATATATATATATATATATATATATATATATATATATATTATTATTATTTTTTTTTTACTGAAGCAAAAACGTTATCCAACACCTATAACACCCATATGAAAAACTAACTGCCTCAAACTTAATAGCTGTTTGTACCACCTTTAGCAGCAGCAACTGCAGCCAAATGCTTCTGATAGCTGGAGATCAGTCTTTCACCTTCAAATGGTGGGGAAGACATGCCGGCAGGCACGGTTGGAAGGGCAATGCCCCTCTCCAGGAAGGGAGCAGAGTGCATCATGCTGGGGGTTTTCCCGGTCTGAGTCGGGCGATGGAGGAGTGTGACGAGGGGAAGGGCAGGCCGGGCCGTGAGGACACATGGCTGGCCCTGGATCGGGCTAATCAGCCGGGAGGGGATAAAGATGAGCCAGAGGCATCAGTTCGAGAGAGAGAGACATGCATGGCCACGTTGCATATATTGCATGTGTTTTTGTTTTAAGTTAATTTTCTGATTAAACTTTATTTACCGTTCAGCCGGTTCCCGTCTGTCTTTGAACTTAATTTTCTTCATTTATTCTATTATTTTTAATCTATTTCTATTCATTGCTGTTTTTTTATTGTTATTTTATTACTGACTGTTTACAAATATTGAATAATTACTTAAGATATTTGAAACCATTCTTCATAATTAACATATTAGTTTGTGTTGTGAAAAATGTACTTTTTTCTCTCTGGACAAGTAACCTTTTTACTTGGGCAAGTGAACGACCAATTTACTTCTTTGGAGGATATACACAGGTCAATGCTTAATTTCGAGCCCTGCCATGTACGACAGCAACTTGAATGCAGATGTTATTGATAATTAGCATTAATCTAACATTAGCTATGTTAGGTAAAGTTACTGTTAGCTAACGCCGTTAGCTGTCAGTCTCCTCGCTTATTTCAACTGACATATCTGGCTGCTTGTTGTGAAAAACTATTTATAATGTATGTAACGTTGTATCTTGCTAGCTAACATTAGCTAATTATATGACGTTAATGTTGTTACCAGCAGCTCTGACAACATAACTATTTTCAGCATCTGAGGAGGAAGTTGGCTCATTATGTAACATTAGGCTACTTGAAATGTTAACTAATCATTTTGGAGTAACGCTACTGTTTTAAGCTTAATTTTTGTACCCTTGATTTCCAGATCATGATCATTTTTCAAGAAGAGAGAGTGAAATCCTCCACCAGATGAGGAAGAAACCGCTACAGAGGTAGCTATCTATGATAGCTAGCATAGTTAGATGGTAAGTCAGTAGCCAAACAGATTATTCATAGGCTTTTGTCAAGAAATAAACTGAAATGAAAGTGGAATTTTAACATTACTTGTTTCTTTGTAGCAGAAGAGACAACCTTAGCTGACTCTCAGAGAGGGGCAGCAGGGGAGACAGCCTCTCCAGAGGAAGGGACAGCAGGTGATTTTGACAGATGTCTCGTTTACCATGCTTTGTCAGTGTGACTTTTTTGTTGTGTCATCACCATTCATATCTATATAATTATATTACTACTTTAGCACAAAATTGTTTACAAGAGCACAAAGTTCTTCATAGATCTAGTCTCACAGATTGCACCAGATTGATGCATATAACTTTAAAATGTACAACATTTTAATACGGGGGAGCATGCACCTGGTCTCACAGTCTCACAAACTTTATTGATGCGAGAGTAACATCCTGGATGAGTTGTCACTGTGCTCTTGGAGGAATTTTGGAAGGTCAGCCACTTCGGGGAAGGTTCACTACTGTGCCAAGTTCTCTCCATTTGGAGATAATGACTGTCACTGTGGTTCTTTGGGGTCCCAGAGCCTTTGAAATAGGTTTTGTAACTCTTCCCAGACTGATGTATTTCAATCACCCATTTCTTCATCATTTCTGGAATTTCTTTGGACCTTGGCATAATGTGCTACTGGGTGAGACCTTTTAGTCTAACTTCATGCTGCTGAAAAAGTTCTATTTAGGTGTTGAATTGAATGAACAGGGCTAGCAATAATCAGGCCTGGGTGTGTCTAATCCAGCTGAACCCCATTACGAATGCAGTTTCATACGGCAAATACTTTCACGCAGGTGCAGTTGGCTTTGGATAATTTGTTTGCCTCAATAAATAACATTATCATTTAAAAATGGTATTATGTGTTTACTCAAATTGCTTTTGTTTTATGTTAGATTTTGTTTGAGTTTTTGAAACATTTTAGTATGAGATATACACAAAACAGAAGAAATCAGGATGGGGAAATACTTTTTCACAGCACTGTATGCAGAGTCCCCATGGTTCATTGAAATTTGTAAAGTGAATATATATATATATATATATATATATATATATATATATATATATATTATGATTTACCATAATACATTTTGAACAGTTTTATAGTTAGACTAATTTCTAAAATATTTCAGATCAATAATTAGATTTTTGTGAGAGCACTTTCTATTAAATGATTTAAAAAAATCCTCATGCAGGATTTCTACAGGACATATAATCGCAAATGACTAGAAATGTAATGGAACATTTATATAGGCATAGGAAGCCTGTATAAGTAAAAACTAGGGCTGTCAATCAATTAAAATTTTATTCAAATTAAATACATGACATATGTAATAATTAACTAAACAATAATCATAATCCGAATTAGCTTTATTGTCAAATATGCTTATACACACAAGGAATTTGTCATGCTGACAGAAGAGAGAATGCAACATATATACATACATACAAACATACACATTTAAACATACATACAGTGACATAAAAACATAAGATATAACCAATAAATAAAAAGAGAACTATACAATAGAGCAATAATATTGTTAGAATATTTTATATACGTACAGTTATGTGCAGGTGATGTATTGATGAAGAGGTAGGATATGTTAAAAAATCTAAATTAAATATGGATAAAAGTAATGGATGGATTGAATATTGTATATGGTTGTGTTGACAAAAGGGAAATTATTTGGGGGCAGTTTTAACTGTTCATGAGGTGGATGGCCTGAAGGGGAAAAACTGTTCCTGTGCCTGGATGTTCTGGTGCTCAGTGCTCTGTAGCGCCGGCCAGAGGGCAACAGTTCGAAAAGGAAGTGTGCTGGGTGAATGGGGTCAAGAGTGATTTTACCAGCCCTTTTTGTTATTCTGGATGTGTACAGGTCTAGCAGGGTGGGTAGGGGAGCACCAATAATCCTCTCAGCAGTTCGAACTATCCTTTGAATCTTTTGATGTTTGACTTAGTAGCTGAACCAAAACAGACGAAGTGCAGAGGACAGACTCAATAGCTTGTAGAATGTATTACATTTTATATAATTATTTAATCATGATATATTTAAAGTATTTATAAATGTAATGCATATTTAACATAAAACAGTTTAGACAATTAACAACACAGTGTCGTCCTGCTTCAGGACAGTTACGTCCTCCGGTGGGAAAAGAGCTAGTGCTTGATAATTGAGAGCAAGAGAATGGATGACCTGTGTAGAAGCATCATAGACGGATGCTTCAGGGAGCAGAAGGTTTGAACCATATAAACATACATATAACATGTATAAATGTTGTATATGTAACATATGTACAGTATAAAATGAGTGCCCGTTTAAGGTTGTTGTTTTGATAACCAAACATGTAGGAGTATACAGGGCTGTAGCAAGGAATTCTGGGCCCCTTGACTGCATAAATAGTGCTGGGCCCTTTAAAAAATACATTTTAGAATTTGTTTTGGCCCCCTGGACATTTGGGCCACCTAGAATCGTTAACACCTTTAAGCCCACTAGCTATGACCCTGGGAGTATACACATAAGGCCAGGTTACACTTTGTTTTTGTGCATTCCGGATCACAGCCGGTCGACCATGTTACCTTTAAAAGTATACTCTTTTAGACGCAAACGAATACTAACAAGTTCGGCACATGCGCACTACATGCCAAAATATACTATACTTCGGTTGTTCACATCGCTGATCCCTTGCACACAGTATGCGTGATGGAAATTTCATTCAGATTAAAAATCGGTGCAGCCCAAATTTTCTCGACAATACCCATCTGTGCACATTGTGCCTGCCTTTGACTGTACTAAAAGAGCATTGCAAAGCAGTCGTAGTGCGCATGTGTCGAATGAGTTAATATTCGCTTGCAGTCAGAGAAGTGTACTTCAAAAGGCAACGCATCGACAGGGCGTGATCTGATACAGAACGCACCAAAAGAAAGTATACCGTGCATTAAGACTACTTTGCTATACTCTTAGTCCAGTCAACGACGGTACACTTTCAAAGACTGTCCACGTGCTAGTCCATGCCGTGACAGTCAGCATGGTATGTGCTGATGACTTATTTTGCGTCACGCATAATGTGCTTGAAGCGATCTGCAACGCAGACAACTGAAGTATACTTTGGCCTTAAACCTCCTAAATCGACAGCATTTGAACCCATGAACCCTGGTGTGGCCTGAGCTCATCTCATTCAGTCTTGCACACTTGAAGGATTCAATATTTTGAAAAAAAGTTGAGAATATGGACCTAGAGTCACATTTTTCTCTGTAACACAAGATTCTATTACTCCCCTGTTTCTCTCTTCCGTCACTCTCACAGTTCCGACTAAAGAGGTGTGGTCTGTGTAAACCATTTATCTAGTGGAGGAGTGCGGATCAGCAGCAGCTCATCTCAGTTTACCTGAGAGTACATTACAACAAGCTATAGTCAACACACCGGCACATCCCTACTACAGCAGGCATAGTCACACATAAACTAGTGTATGAAGATGCTATTGTATATGTGTGTGATTCTCAGGTGGTTGATGGCTTCTTTGTGAAACATATTCAAGATGTGAAGGAGTCAGCTGCTTACCTCACTATCATGACCAGATACCTCCAGAAACTCTACCAGGTTTGTTTTAAACAAAGCCAAAGGACCAAAAACAATTATGCACCATTTACTCATCATGTGTCTTTGTAATGAGTATTTTTTTTCTTTTGATCATGATCAGAATTGCACGATATTCTGTCGCTCCAGAAAACTGGAAGGGGATGGAGAGAATGAGAGGGAGAAACTGAGAACCTCTCATGTTCTCTCATGTCCTTTACAGAGTTTAACCATGGGGCTATTTAAAACAAAGTAATTTATGTGAAAGAATGACCCCGTTTACTTGTGTATTAAAATGCATATCGGGTGGTACGATCACATGTGGTCAGATGGCACATCGCTGTTTAAACCTGGTCACGTAAATGCATCTCCTGTGACCACTTGTGTTCAGATTTCAAGGGGAGGGTCTCTGATTTCATGATGACGTACATCAGTCAATAAAAAGCACAAACAAAACTGGAGTGCTGTTTCTTCCAAATGCAGTTGAAATGTAATCAGCACAAATGCAACATTTGGAGCCGAATTATTTGTTTGTTTAGTGGATGTCCTGTATTAAAGGAGCTTTAGATGTTTGTTGTTGTCATCTGTGTCCCTACATGTTGATATGATATCGGACACACTGAAGAAGGTCCATGAAGTTCTCGTACTTCACTGCATTTACACCTCAAATGGGATGTGGTCACGTGTTTTTGACTTCCTTCGAATTCGTTTTTTGTGATGACAACTTGTGATTGGATCACCAAAATGCATCTTAATACTAGGTGTAAACAGGTTCTAAATCTTTAGCCATTGTCAAAGTGTGAAATGTCACCCTTTTATCTTGAAAAATACAAAGATTATTCACAAATGAGATGTCTTTTTTTCTCTCACACACACAACCGCAGTGCCAAACAGTGCGGGAAGTATTTGCGAGACAGCTCATGCAGATCAGTGGATAAAGCGGCCGCTGTGCTTGAAATCTACAGCACAGTCAGCAGGTGTGACTCACTCCACTATTTTTGTGACACTCACTTATTAAAATTAATTCATATTTCACTATCACAGACTCTCACTCATTAAATCACTCATTTATATTCCTCTATCACGGACACTCAATGATTAAATTATTGTCTACCACTCTGCTATCACAGACACCGCTCATTAAGTCACTCATTTACATTCCACTATCATAGACCTACACTTAGTGTATAAAAACAAGTCTTGCATAAACATAATTATAACACAGAAACATTCTTATGTTTTCCATGACAATTGCTTAGTCCCTGTTGACATTCTGGAAGGTCTTGTCATTTTACATTGTGTAACGGTAGCCAGCTGGTATGTGCTGTGCAGTGTGTGTAAACGTCACTACCCTGGCCTCAAGAGGTGCATTAGCGACTGGTGCTAGAGGCTATAGCCTTTAGTCTCCTTGTTATCATGGCCGCCTCCTATGCTGGAGACACCGGTTCGAATCCCGCCCGTAGCTGGTCGAGCAGGAATAGTTACAATTGCACTCCTTACCATTTACAAAAGGCTGATGTCCCATTACAATCATTTGGCCTGATTAATTTTCTTTCCCCTTCTCATATTTATCAATGCTTCCTTTCCTTAGTTTATTGAAAGCATATGATCAGAGCTCCAGTGAAACAGAAAAGGAGAAGCTACTGTCATCCATCAAATATGGTTTGTTTATTATAATTTTGCACTGTCACAATGTAGGTTAAAAGGATAATTCTCCCAAAAAGGATTTGAAATCATTTACACCCTTATGCTGTCTCAAACTCAAATGACTTTCTTCTTTGGGACACAAAGATAATTTGAAGGATATATTAGTTTTTTTTTCTCCATAAAATACAAGACAATGTAGTTCAAAACTTACAAGCTCTAAAAAGCATATTAAGGCAGCATGAAGGTAATCCATACAACTGAAGCAATTCTGATCGTTTCGTGTGAGAAACAGACCAAAATGGCGCATATGCTGGCATTGAAACTGTGATGCTAATTGTGAATGCGGCTTCACGTTTGCTGTTGCAAAGCTAATAGCCACAGTCTGCCGGCTGATTGATATTGTGGAGGATACGAGTTTAAGAGATTTAATGTACATTGCAAAGAATACACAATCTATGGGGACTTGTTATTTCAATTTGTCAACCTCCCACTTGTGTTTAAACATTTAATGTTACTTGAATTGGAGGGGGCCTGGTATTGATGCTGACTACCACCACTGGAGTTGTGAGATCAAACCCAGGGCGTGCTAAGTGACTCCAGCCAGCCAGATCTCCTAACCAACCAAATTGGCCTGGTTGCTAGGGAGGGTAGAGTCACATGGGGTAACCTCCTCGTGGTTGCTATAATGTGTGGTTCTCGCTCTCGGTGGGGCGCATGATGAGTTGTGCGTGGATGCCGTGGAGAAAAGCTTGGGCATCCACGCTTGCTACACTGTAACGTGCTCAACAAGCCACGTGATAAGATGCGCTGACTGATGGTATCAGACGCGGAGGCAACTGAGATTCGTTCTCCATCACCCGGATTGAGGTGAGTCACTATGCCACCATAGGGAATTGGGCATTCCAAATTGGGGAGAAAAGGGAAAAGATTAAAAAAAATGGTACTTGTATTGGTGCTGTTTTTGTGCATTTCAATCTTAATACCGGTACTTTGAAAAGATTTGTTTGTAAAATGTTAATATAGCATTATTGTTAAGTATTTTTTTTCTTTTCAATCCTTAGAAGGAAATAAAGTCAATTTTGACAGAAAAAGAATATGCAGATTTCAGCACTTTCAAAATCTGCTATTAATTGTGATAAAATATGAAAATTGTGCGATTAATCACTATTAAAAAGTGTAATAGGTTGACAGCACCAAATATAAACATCATACATCCTTCAAAAAAAAAAATATTTGTGCAGAAGAAAGTCTTGAGTTTGAGATGGCATAATATCATATCAATGATGAGAGAACTCTTTTCAACTATCCTTTACAAATGTTCCTGAAAGTAATAGTTCACCGAAAAATTACAATTCTCTCATCATTTACTCTCACTTGTTTCATCCCAGATGTGTATAACTTGTCTTTCTTCTGCTGAACACACATGAAGATATTGGACTTAAATATTGATCTTGTTCTCACCCACACCTATAATACCAATTTAACCACTGGTGTCATATGGATTACTTTTATACTGCCCTTTGGGCCTTCAAAGTTCTGGTCACCATTCACTTGCATTGAATGGACCTACAGAGCGGAGATATTCTTCTAAACATCTTCATTTATGTTCTGCAGAAGAAATATCTGATCTATTAAATGGATCTAATCTAAACAAATGCATTGGTGCATTAATCACAAAGTCAAACTTTTTTAATAATAATTATTTTGCCCAAAGATAATGACAGTATACATGTATTTGGTTGCATGAATCTTGGACCAGCCTTGAGTCGCACTATTTATCAGCTTTATTGTACGCATGGACCTCTGACATAGGTTTTCAATGAGGATATGCTAATCATTTTTTTAATCACTGTCTGCATTTCAGTTTCATTTACTTTTTTTTGTACATTGTATTTGATTCTCAAATAATGTCTTAAGTAATAAAAAAATTAAAAAATAGTTAAAGAAAAATATGCTTGACTGGGATATGCAATGTGACTTGACAATGTGTTTATTTAACTTGCTGTGTAGTGTATTTAATTTTTATTTAAGCTCTTTGTCTTTGATCTCTGTCCTATGCTTCAAACCATAAAAAGCTAACTTGCTGTACCTTACTTTAATCTCTGAAGCATACGATAAATAAAAAAAAGGCAGAATTGGCATTCAAGTGGGAGAAAGAATTTCAACTGGCCGTTGGCGCAAAGGAAGGGAGCAGTTGCATTACTTTAGTGCAGGTGGGTGACATCAGTGTTAAGAAAGCAGCGTTGAGGTAACAGCTACCCTGCCAGGAGGAGATTGGAGGGGGACTCCGCTGACGTCCTCTGAATCTCCCTCAAGGAGAAAAACACATCGACAAAAACAAATAGGGCGCCTTGGATCCACGCTGTTTGCTTTCGTGGAAATGCGTTTTGATGTTTTGCTGGCTGCAACTATAGTGCAGAAGCTCGTGCGTGTTATAATATTCTTGATGCATTCTTTTCCCATCATCCATGTTTCAGGACATACAGCCATAAGATTAACAACGACGTTGTAAAGGTGATGAAGCTAGTGGTGAAATGGTCAGAACCGAGAGACTATTTGAGAAGATATGCATGCACTTGATGTGTGAAGGGCAAGGAGAAGACCGATCCGGGTGGGAAATGTGGCATTGGTCATGCGACTTCGCCCAGGGTGCCGCGCTGGAGGAACCGTATCGGGATCCGCGGCGGATGGGGTGAATCACTCGCAGGGGAAGACCCGGTCGTGGGCCGCCACATCCCGAGCCGCCCTTCGGCCATCCCCGAGTCCCCCGTTTTAGAGGAACGGAGGAAAGATGCAGGAGACGACTGTAGATGCAGAAGAGCCCATACTGAACGGGTCTGGGAGGGAAGAGGTGAGACATGAGCGTGTTTGGAATAAAATAGTAATAAAATACTGCAATGACTCAAACTTAACGCACACCGGAGTCTGTGTTTACACAAACACGTTAATTGTTAATCAGCAGTAGTGTCAAACGGGATTATGACGCCACAGTGCCAAACATCTGATTGGTATTTCAGACTCATAATAGTATTAGTGTTTAATATCAAGATTTTTTTAATTATGACTGTTTATGTAAGGAAATACAACAACCCCCCTGTCTTTCTCCCTTTAAAAAAAAAAAAGTATATATATATATATATATATATATATATATATATATATATATATATATTTAACATCATGCTTTTGCTAAATAGGGTGGGGGTACCATGTTACAGTGTCAGATATTAATACCATGATATTTACATGGTACACCAAAGAATAGCCTATCATGGTAGTGCCATGATATGTCCAAAATAATGGTAATGTAGTGTGCTATAGCTAGATAATGCTGCAATGTGTCATATTACAAACCTAGAGTGTTTCTTAGAATACTTTCCTCCCAGGATGGTATTAATTAATTTATTTATTTTTGCTCTCTCAGATCTTGGCAATGCTGTTCCCCAGAATGTATCTTTCCCTCCATCAAATTTTGTCTCTGTACTACTGTATTTAGCCCTCTCACTTTAACATTTATCTTGCTCTTCAGGCTGAAGGATGTCGTCTGACCGGTAGACTATCTGATCAAAGGAGGTCTGTGTTATTTGAAGGTAGATAATGACTTCAGTCTGGTCAACAAATATGTGACAAAGCCTAATACCAGAGTCAGCACTGACCTCCAGGCCCTCTATATTAACAAACAACAGCATCTCTCTCTCTCTCTCTCTCTCTCTCTCTCTCTCTCTCTCTCTCTCTCTCTCTCTCCCTCTCCCTCTCCCTCTCCCTCTCCCTCTCCCTCTGCAGTTCATTCATTGGTACTGAGTTAACCTCCTGTCTCTTGTTACATGAAAATCAATAGAAATGGAGACAGATTGAAGGGAAGAAAGCTGTGTGATATCAGAAATGCAGTTTTAAATTAATTTAGATGGCAGCAGTTATAGGGAGAGAGAGAGCTATTTCTGTACATTTCAGTATGGCATTAGTGTGGCATTGGCTGTTGAAGGATTTAGAAAGACTTAAATCAAGTGAAAGATGTTGATTGAATATGTGGTGCATTTCTCTACGTACCTGCAAACACATTTATCTTAAAAAGTCTCTCTTTTGCCGATATTTCACTCTGCATAATGCAGAGTGAAATAACATTATATTGCTCTCTCTTGCACAGCCAATTCTCTTTTAGTCATTTACTTTTAACCAAATCATATATTCAGAAATTAACATTTGAACGATGTAATTAAATCTTAAGATTTTGTCCATGGCACCTTTTAAGTTTAAGTATTTTTTTATCAAGAGCATTTGAAGAGAAGGACGAAGAAAGCATTTGCTATTTATGTGCAGTTTGACAAGGTGCATTGAATTAATTAAGTAATTTTAAAAATCTACTCTAAAATGAATTAAAATACAGCCTGTATTGTACTGAATATGCCATTTATCTGGTTCAGCAGGCCATTACAAATGGTCTGTAAATTATGTGTAAGTGTGAGAGTAGAGAGTGCAAGGAAACAGAAAATTGAAATTAAAAAATTAACAAAATGCTCCCTGTGGGCAAAACCTTTTATGAAAGCGCTCATGATTTTTCCCCCATTGTCTTTATTCTTTTTTTTTTTCTGTGATCTTATAACATGTTTAAGATGTTTTATAGTGAGCAAATTAGCATTCGGCCATTGTTATCACTGCAATACAAGCAATAACCTCTTCTGTACACTCAGATCTCCTTTGTATCCTCTGTATCCCTTTAAAATCTGACTATCCACTTTTAATTATGGCATTGTTTTAATAGATTTGACATTCATCCCAGTTGACAGAAAATACTAGATAGAGCTGATGTATTTAGCATCCATTATTTTGTCAATTGACAGCCTTGTCAAAAGAATTTTAGATTTACAGTAATAGGCGTTTTAAATCATTTAAGGTAGGATTGATCGCTCTACTATATACTGTATTTAAGATATGACTTTGGACTAAGAAATAACCTTTAAGGGGTTGTCTGTTGATTGAAGAAATAAATTAATTGAATAAAATTTCTCCCCAATTTCACATTCCCAATGCTCGCCAAGTCCTCGTGATGGCGTAATGACTTGCCTCAATCTGGATGGCGGAGGACAAATCTCAGTTGCCTCCATGTCTGAGACAGTCAGTCCACGCATCTTATCACATGCTTTGTTGATCGTGCTATCGCAGAGATGTAGCGCATTTGGAGGCTCACATTATTCTCTGCGGCATCCACGCACAACACACCACGCGCCCCACCAAGAGCGAGAACCACATTATAGCGACCACGAGGAGGTTAACCCAACATGACTCTACCCTCCCTAGCAATCGTGCCAATTGGTTGCTTAGGAAGCCTGACTGGAGTCCCTCAGCATGCCCTGGATTCAAACTTGTGACTCCAGGTGTGGTAGTCAGCATCTTTACTTGCTGAGCTACCCAGGCCCCCCTAGTGAAGTGTTTTCTTGTGGAATTGAACCATACATTTTGAAGTAATGTGGATACAGTATATACTGTATATAGTTAAACATATTCCACCAACTGGCTGGCTCTCTAGGCTATATTTAAATGTTCAAACCAATAATCTAAATACTTTTGAGGGTTTAACTGTATACAAATATATTTTTTTCTTTTTGGAATGATGTAGCATATTTTCATGTATTCCAGCTTCTGTCTCTCTGTTTCTGTCATTGTTTATTTTACTCTCTCACTGTCACCTGTCTCTACTGTATTCTCTGTCTCTACCTCTCTGCAGCTGCATCCAGTGAAGCAGTCGTTAGCTGCCTCTCTGTGCCGAGGGTCTCACTGGAAGTGTCTTCTCCTCACTCTGCTCATGTTCGGTTGTTTCGGCACACTGGGCTGGTGCAACCTCTGCAAAGTTCCAGAGCTAGCTCCAACAGAGCCAGAGGCTGCTGTTGTTGAGCCCGGAGACCCCTCTACAACCTCAGCAAGCTCCAGTGTTTACATCCCAGATGAACTGGATCTAGAGGGTCCTTGTTCCAGTGGCTATGTTTATATCCCTCTTGCTTTTCTGGCCATGCTGTACGTGGTCTACCTGGTGGAATGTTGGCACTGTTACTCCAAGACAGCCATGTTGGCTCAAGCAGAGGTTGCGGACGTGTACGAGCGTGTTCAGAGGCTGCAGCAGGCTACACCCTGTATCTGGTGGAAGGCCATCAGTTATCACTACTTGCGACGAACCAGACAAGTCACACGCTACCGCAATGGGGACGCCTATACCACCACACAAGTGTATCATGAACGTGTAAACACACATGCAGCTGGTTCAGAGTTTGACTATGCACGGTATGGTGTTAAAGATGTATCAAAGGAGTTAAGGGGCCTAATGGATCACCCGGTTGTACGGCTGCGCTTCACTAAATGCTTTAGTTTTTCTAGTGCTCGGGCAGAGGCTGCATACCTCACCCAGCGTGCACAATTTTTTGGTGAAAATGAGGGACTGGATGACTACATGGAGGCACGGGAGGGAATGCATTTTAAGAATGTGGACTTCCGTGAGCACATTCTAGCCTTCCCTGACCCAGCCAGACAGCCCTGGTATGCCAAGCGCAAAGTTTTCTGTCTGGCCTCAGCTTTACTCCTTTCCTGGCCACTTCGGGTTGTTGCAGAGTATCGCACTGCATATGTACACTACCATGTAGAGAAACTGTTTGGTGATGCTGATAATAATAGTAGGGGGGAAATAACTGAGAATGGTGTGGGCAATGAAAATGGACATGGAAATGGAGGCGGCATTGGATCAAGCTATCGTACCATTTCTCGTGTTAACACAGTGGACATGACGGAGTTGGAGTGGCACATTCGCTGCAACCAGCAAATGGTGCCCAGCTACTCTGAGGCCTTGTTAATGGACCCTGGTTCAGGTACCAACCAGGGGACCAACAATTCTCAAGCCAGACAAGGGACTAACTCAACAGGGGGTGGCCCTACACTTCCAGTGGCCTTTGCCTCAGCTTACTTGCTCCAGAGCTGTCCTCGCTGCCGCCGTACTACAAGCAGCGCCTCCTTGCCCTCCAGGCTAAGAGGCCCAACAGCAGCCCTGCTCAGTGGAATGATGGCTGGGATGAGGACCAATGGGACTGGGGGTGGTCCTGGAGGCCCAGGCAGGCTGGTTCTGAGCAGGAGTGGCTTCTCATTGGGGCGTCTCCAGGCTCCTCGCCCTTCGTCACTCTTCCACTCCCGCAGTGTTGGTGGAGGACTAGCAGCAAGAGGAGAAGAGGGAAGTGGGGGAGGTGGTTTTCTAGCTTTGGGGTCTAGACAGGATGAAGAGAGCAGAAGAGTGCTGGAGGGAGAGGGTGATGAGGAAGAGGAGGTTGGAAATGAGGTGGAAAGAGAGGAAGATGGTGAGAGGGAAGGGGAGGAAAGAGAGCAACCAGAGGAGATAGAAGAAGAGGAAGCAAGAGAAGGAGATAGACCTCCTGCATATCAGGATGCATTCTTTTTCCCTGTGTTGATTGTGCATGGAGAGGAGAGTTGTCATACAGGTGGGGACATTTCCTGAAAATAAAAACTGCAAAGGTAGGGTATAATGGGGCTAAAGACTCAGCAGGGTTAAAGGCTCCATTGATTTAATTTTTTCCCAAAACACTAAATGGCAACAAAAACTACCACAGCACTTTCCTAAACACCTGTTTGACAGTACATGGGAAAATTCTTCTTATCAATGAGATCAATACGTGTGTTCTATAAAGGTTGATTTTGAGGCAATTTTATATTTAATTTTTTTTTTTTTTTTTTAATGTTGCAAATGTATGCAGTTTATGAAAATCCCTGAAATTAACAAATATCAATATCAAAACAATATAACTTTAAAACCCTAGGGGCCTTTTACCCCAATTGTGGTGTAAAAGGCTCCCTCACCACCATTTTTTTTTTTTTTTTTTTTACAAAAGTTTTGTTGAAACAACCTTATTATTTATTTTCACACAAATGATGTTGCTCCATCAATTTTCAATAAAACTAGATTTTTATTTTTTTATTTTTTGCCTTTATAGATGTTGTGACCAGAAAAAAAGCAGAATTTCCTTTAGCCCCCTAGTACCCTATGTCTGAGTAAAGAGATGGCTGAATAGCTGGAAAAGGGAGGATGGAATTTAACATTGAGAGGACGAGAAGGTCAGATATGCTAGATCTTCAGTAAACAAAGAGTTTTGTTATAAACTCAATCTATGCAATAAAGAAACAGCAAGGTAGTGTTTGTAAAATAAGGGCATATGCAACAAGAGAGGCAAGAACTTACAAAATACCTTGATTCCTTTGGTCATATAAAGGAAAGCATTACAAGACATGCAAATGAAAGACAAGACCATAGGAAAGTCTCCCAAAGATGACGGAGGACAACAGAAAAGGTCATCAAGTGGGATGAACACAAAAGAATGTTATTAACCTATACATGGCCAAATTAATGGTTCTGTTTTACTGGCAAAACCAAAAGAACAACCTTATTAAACTTGCATAAAATACTTTGGGATTCAACTGCTTGAGGAGTTTCACCATACATAGTTGTTTAATACATCCATTTTGTTCCTGCAGGATCACAAGCCCAAGTCCCAATAAAATGTATGATTTGGTTTACTTAAAGAAAACATAGTAAAGTGTGTGGAGATATTTTCCTCAGCAAACGCTATAATGCAAATTCTTGTTTGTTGTGAAGTGTACTGTGTTGACAGTATGTGTTTTATACAGTATGTATTGTTTGTCAGTCATTAACTCTATTTGTACAAAAGCATATCACCACTTTTGCCTCACAAATAGCTTGACACGGAAGAGCACTGCACAGACATAAAACTATAGCATGTTGCCTTTGTGGTCCTCTTTGATTGGCTCAGTTGTCACATGTGTATATAGGCCAATCGCTGACAAGAATAAGTGTGCCAAGATACATCCGTCTCCTGGTAACTGCATATGAGTAGATCCTTGTGAGACACATCTTAGTTGTGAGTTGATTGCAGGATACATATGTCAATGTGTTGAATAACTGCAAAACGTATACAACTCAATTAGTCCTGCTTGTGTTATGCTTTCAAGCTATAAAGATGTTCTTCAAGCACACAAACTTAAATGCAGACAAAAACACACCTTGACAAATGCACATTTAAAGCCAAATACACAAGCTTCGTCCTAACATAAGCCTAAAGCATGCAGTCATGGTCTCTCTTATCCTTAAGCAGGGTTGATAGATGTTGCAACTGTATAGCAGATTGTTAAAAAATACCTTTAAGAAAAAGAAAGCGTTCATGCAATACTGCCGAAATGTTCTGTCACAAAGTGAATGTTGATCTAACAGTGGTGTGGTGTCTATTTAAATCACAATGAGAATGTAAACTATCATCAGTATTCGACTGTGCATTGTGTTTTATCCATTCACCTGTTAGAAATAGAGATGGATGAAGTCTAGGCTCTCAGAATACTTGAGTTTCAGAATGAACAGGCACCTTCCACAAATAGGGTACAAAATGTAACCTGAAACTCTTGAAAAATGTAGTATTTTTGATTCTTTTATTTTTTATTTGTTTTAACAAGATGTCAGTGAAAGGAGGTGCTAAACCTTCAGAAAATTGTGATAAATTCAATAATTGCGAAAAATATATTCAAAATGAATTTAATATCAGTTCAATCAGTTCAAATTATGACACTTTTTTATGATTTTAATAATTGGATACTAGTTTAACTGACAATTAATAGTTCTCACAACAACAAAAAACATGGGATTTGTGCCTCCAATGCTTTAAAGTTATAGGACACCAAAGTGTACCATATTCGTGGAATGTGTCACCAACTGAATCTCTAGAATTTACCATTGTTGGCTTAGACTTCTAGAACCTCTTACTGATGCATGACATGTCCTCTAGAACTAGAATGGAGGGCGTTTTTTAAACTAGATTTAGCACACTTAATTTGCTTTGTGCAGGTTGCAAAAGATTCAGATTGTCTTGAGATTAGCATATACGTGTTTTCAAGGGAATGCAAATTTGTAAACAGGTTTTTTAAATATGCTTTTGGGAATTAAATGAAACAAGAACCCTTTAACATTTTTTATTTTATTTGAAAATTTTAAAGTAGGAAATGTAGCATAACAATCAAAAGCAATATTTTCCTTATTGTGACAATGCCCAGAAAATGATCGTTTCACACTAGGAATAGACCAATTCATCAAGATGTCTGGAACATTGTTTAGTTTGTTCAGCTGAAATACAGGGACTTTATAATTGCCCCCTAAATTAGTAGGTTGTCAGCAAAAAGTATTGCTTTGGTGCCTAAAATAGGTTTGCCTGAATTATATTTTACACTAGTAAAGTGATTTGGCTTGGCCTTGTGAAAGGAGACATGTACAAGTGTGTGTGAGTGTGTTGGGGACCAGAAGGGTATAATGAGAGTCGCTGTCATTGTCGATGATGGAACATAATAAATTACTTGTTTTAAAGTCTTATTTTGTGTCTTGTCTTAATCATACTAACAGTGATCACACATTAAACCATTACTTTTTTATTTTAAAGTGCTCTATAAGTACTCTAAGTTACTTTGTGCTTGTGTATGTTTGTGTGTTTGTGCACCCTTCTGGCAAGAGGATTTCAGGAGATGTGTTTGTGCAACCACATGGCCAATGTTGGTATTACATGTTTCCTAAAAAGCTCCATTGATATTGAATTTTAGCCAGTTGTAAAGATAACTTTTCTGTTTATCCTTAAAGGAATAGGTCCATACAATGCAAGTGAATAATGACCAAAATTTTGGTGCTCAAAAAGCACATAATGGCAGCATAAAAATAATCCATATGACTTCAGTTGTTTACTCCATGTCTTCTGAAGCAATCTACTCAGTTTTGGGTGAGGACAGAACAAAAAGTAACTCCTTTTTTACTGTACATCTTGCCATTGCAGTCTGTAGGCATAATCATAATTTCAAGCTCAACTGCATTTCCTACCTTGCCATCTCCAACAATCATGCCACACTCTAAATCACTGAGATAAATTTTTTTCCCCATTCTGATGGTTGATGTGAATGTTAACTGAAGCTCCTGGCCTGTATCTGCTTTTATGCACTGCTGCCACACAATTGGCTGATTAGATAATCGCATGCATGATGGTTGGTTGCACACAGGCTGGTTTGAGTATTTCTGTAACTGCTGATCTCCTGGGATTTTCACACACAACAGTCTCTAGAATTTACTTTGAATGGTGCCAAAAACAAAAAACATCCAGCGAATGGCAGTTCTGTGGATGGAAATGCCTTGTGGATGAGAGAGGTCAACAGAGAATAGCCAGACTGGTTCAAACTGACTAAGTCTACAGTAACTCAAGAATATAATCTCAGCTATTCTGAGATGCGGGTTGGTGCTGTTTTGGCGGCACAAGGAGGAACTACACAATATTAGGCAGGTGGTTTTAATGTTGTGGCTGATTGGAATACTTTAAACAAAACAATATTTCCTCCTGAATCTCTTCTATTTTCAACATGCAGTTGTTTCACTGATGGTATATGTAATTCTCTGTAGTTTAAAGGAGTGTCGGTTTTAGACTCTAACCAACTCCAAGTAATATTAAATAATCAATTCTCAAGTAGTATTATGATATCTGAACTGTATACAATTGTGACCAGGCGGAGGGCGGGGCCGGGTCGTGATTTTACACACCCGCCCCCTTATCAGGCTAATCAAGCCTCTGTGAGGGATAAAGGCCGGCGGTGGTCGACAGAGTGTTTACGGGCAGCTGTCCATCCTATGTGTGTGTCTTTTTGTATAGTTCTTCATTAAATATAATTTATATTGTCAAGCCGGTTCTCGCCTCCTCCTTTCCATTGAACTCCTTTACACTGGTGCCGAAACCCAGGGAGGAGGGATACGCCGTAGGGGAGTTCTCGACGCTACAATCCACCCCAACGGAGCAGCTGCAGCCATCCACCGGAGGATGGAGGAGCCCAGCCACCTGGAAGCGGAGGAATGGCCGCCAACCGCGAGGGGAGAATGGGCTTCTAACCGACCGCCTAGAGCGGTCAGGGCCGCCGCTGCCAGGGGCTGAGGAGACCCCTACCAGCTGCTGAAATGCGGCGGGGTCTGAGACCACGAGCGGGGAGGGGCTCACTGCAGACTGGCAAGAGCGGGAGAACTGTTGCCAGGGGCAGGGGAGACTCCTTCTGTTCCCCAAGAACGCGGCGGGGCATTCTATCCCCAAGGGGCTGGAGGACTGCCTCCGATCCACCAGGGAAGGCACAGCTGTCATCCGTTAGAGGGTGGAGGGGTGGCCGAGGACCAAGCTACGGCGTATCGGAGAACCGGCAAGTAAGTGTTTTTTTTTTCCTTCTCTCTCTCTCTATCCAACTGCCACTCCACATTGGCCTTTTCCCTCTCTTTTAAATTGTACAGTTTTCTGGGGGGGGGGGGGACTGCACTGTTACAGGGAGTATACTGATTTAAATGAAGTACCTTAGAATATCAACTCTACAACAAGAAGAGAAGATACAATAAAATATATAATAATGAATATGCTTAAATTAAGCTCTTGCTAATCAACTAATAATTTTTCACATATTACATTTACATTTATGCATTTGGCAGATGCTTTTATCCAAAGCGACTTACAGTGCACTTATTACAGGGACAATCCCCCCGCAGCAACCTGGAGTTAAGTGCCTTGCTCAAGCACACAATGGTGGTGGCTGAGGGGATTGAATCAGCGACCTTCTGATTACCAATTATGTGCTTTATCCCACTATGCCACCACCACTATATTAGTTTCAGCGTGTTTTATATCTGCTTTAAGTCGCATGTGTCAGCAATACCTCTTCCTGTCACAACAGCAGCGTAGCTGTCTGTCTGTCGGCATGCGGTCTCAACCTATCCACATAGTCAGGGGGTGTGTTCTCAGAGCTTTTCAATGTTACACCCTTGATTGTTTTAGCAAATATTCTCATGCCCTCTTGATGAAATGTGGATACAGTCATATAGATGGTCATGAGTGATGCTATAGCTAGATAATGCTGCAATGTATCATATTACCACCTAGAGTGATTCTTAGTATACTGTCCTCCCAGGGTGGTGTTCATTTAAAAAACATTTTTTTTTTGGCTCTCAGATCTTGGCAATGCTGTTCCCCAGTGGCTGTTGTTTTACTTCCAGCTCTTTTTAAAATGTATCTTAACCTCTATAAAAGTTTGTCTCTGTAATACTGTATTTAGCCCTCTCACTTTAACATTTATCTTGCTCTTCAGGCAATGGATGAACATGACATCGATGGATGTCGTCTGATCGGTAGACTATCTGATCAAAGGAGGTCTGTGTTATTTTAAGGTAGATAATGACTTCATTCTGGTCAACAAATATGTGACAAAGCCTAATACCAGAGTCAGCACTGACCTCCAGGCCCTCTATATTAACAAACAACGGCATCTCTCTCTCTCTCTCTCTCTCTCTCTCTCTCTCTCTCTCTCTCTCTCTCTCTCTCACTCTCTCGCAGTTCTCTCTCTTTCTCTCGATTTTAAAGTACTTCATTAGCATAATTGTGTTAACATACAATATTGCCAAAGCATTTAATAATAAGCATTTAACAAGACATTATGAACATGAAAAATACTGTGACCGGCAGTGATTGGTTTCTGAAGGTGTGCAGCTCAAAAATGTATTTGTATGTGTGTTAAACGTATGAGTGTCCGCCAACTAACACATGCGTTTGATCCATTTCTGCTGAACTGGAAAACTGTGGCATGAGGTTTGAGAGTTTGTTAAAGTATTTCTCTCACACCTCTGTACATTTCTCACAGTGAAGGAGAAAGTGTGTCTGTCACAACTTCACCATTGTCACAGTGAGCAAAGACTCGTTCTTCCTTTGGAAACCATGTTTGTCTGTGTCTGCCTTTTTCTATGGCAAGACTGTGATCACTGAGCCTGTATTTGGTGAGGATCCGTCTCTGTTTTGTATCTCTTTGTGAAGAGGTTTGTTGGGCGGGAAAGGAGGAAATGGGAAACTTGGGATTTCAACTCAAATGTAGGACTAAAAATGGGTTTATATAAAAGAATAATATCCAAATGATCACACAACAGGGTAGCTTTTCAGCATTCACGGATCAACACAGTCTTTTTATAGCTCTCTCCCCTCATCTCTGGGATGGTCCCTTTTTATCGCTCTCCCTAGTGCTTACTGCAATCAGAAGATTATAGCGCTCAGGTGTGTGCACCCTTACTGCTTTCTTTCTCTCCAGACGAATGCTTGACCATGCCCCTGCCGCCACATATCCCCACCTGTGTCACGTGTAGGTCAGTAGTAGCAACATGTGAGTAATTAATAGAGTTAATACACACCAGGGCCACATGATGTGGCATCTGAATTTCAGACAGTCAGTATTTAATTGTCTCACCAAGAGACAAGCATGTATAAGACTTCCAAGCAAAAGTTGTCATTATGACTGACATGCATTTAAAACAGAGAGAGGGAGAATGTTCCTTATTGATTATCCTTTATATATGTAAATAATCCCCACAAATGTTCCTTATTTCAGAATTGCAATTCAATTTACAATTTGACATTCTGCCACTTTGCAAATACAGAGAGAAAGAGTGAGTGAGTTTAAATCCTATATATTTATATATTCATATACGCCCCCGGTCTCAGGACCACGTCAAACCTGAATGGCTGAAGAGCCAGATACCTGCGAGTGATCTGTGCGTTGGTATCTTTCATGCGGTGGAGCCATTGGAGTGGGGTGTGATCTGAACAGAGGGTGAAGGCACGCCCCAACAGGTAGTACCGTAGAGTGAGGATGGCCCAATTGATGACAAGAAAATATTTTTCAATGGTGCTGTACTTTGTCTCCCTCAGTGAGAGAATGCAACTAATGTACAGCACCGGGCGTTCCTCCCCCTCCACCACCTGCGAGAGCACCGCCCCCAACCCCTTGTCTGAAGAGTCCATCTGTAATGTGAAAGCCACAAAGTGCAGCTTTCACCTGTGTAAACGCCTACTGACTCTGCTCCATCCACTGGACCTTGTCTGGAGCTCCCTTTCTAGTGAGATCAGTCAACAGGCTGCTGACATCCGAATAATTAGGCACAAACCTTCTATAATAGCCAGCCAGCCCCAGCCCGTCTCACCTCCTTTTTGGTCTTGGGTATTGGGCAGGTCACAATCGCTGAAGTCTTATTAATTTGGGAAAGCACCTGCCTGTGTGCCAAGTGGAACCCCAGATACCATACCTCCACCCATCTAATTGCACACTTCTTGGGGCTTGCCTTGAGTCCCGCTCATCGCAGCAACCTCGGAACATCCCTCAGAAGCTGCATGTGCCGCTGCCAATAATTACTGTATATAATGATGAGCCTGAGAACTCGGTCCATGAGGTGCTGAAACGTAGCTGGTGCCCCAGACAAAACGAACGGAAGTGTCACAAATTGTCATAGTTCCTCCTGACACTCCCAGCACTTACACTCCACAATCTCTCTCTCTCCCGAATACTAATCACCTGCACCTGAAACTCGTTCCCACATAAATCAGCTTCACAGCATATAAGATCTACTCTCCCGTCACTCTTTGTCTGGTCTCCATGTTGATCACAGACTCACTTACCTGCTTTCTCCTCTAGACGTTCCTTGGTCTTCATCCCGAGCTCCTACGTCCCAGCAACGTTCTTCAAAGTTCTCCTCTCCAATGCTCCAGCGTGTTCTAGCTCCTCACACCAACGCTCCATCATCAAGTTCCCGTGATCTCTTCTCCATTGCACTGCAGTCAGCGCTCAGGTTTACATGCTCCCCTTTATCCCTCAGTAAACCACACCTCCGGGTTTAACACTACCATCAAGTCTGAGTACCTGTTACACAAATCAGTGTATGCCAAAAGGTGTGGAGAAAGACGTTTTTTCACAGGACATTGGCATTAAGGGTATCTGCCAATAAACCTTTGTCAAATCCAGTGTTGAGTAAAAGTGAGCTGTGCCCAACTGATCGAGCAACTCATCAATACGAGGCATTGGATGTGCGTCAAATTTAGACATCAAATTGACTTTCCTATTATCCACACAGAATCGTACAGACCCGTCGATCTTAGGAACTAGGACAACCTGGCTGGACCAATCGCTGTGGGATTCTTCTATTACTCCCATATCGAGCATTGCATCTTATTATTCCTGAAAGTTTTTTTTTTTTTTGCTCGTGCAGTTGGTAGGGATGGCTATGTACCACTACCCCGGATGCAGTCTCTATGTGGTGCTGGATGAGGTTTGTATGACCCGGTAGAGGAGAAAACATGTCTGCAAATTCTTTCTGCAACTTGACAACCTCTGTCTTGAGATGGTGAGAGGTGGTCTCCACAAGTGACAGGATTGTTTTTTACGTTCACCTCCGGCCCGAGCTCCGCCCTCTCCAGAATTACAGCCAGCATCATAGGGACTTCCTCCCTCCATAATTTCAGGAGGTTGATATGGTATATTTGATGTGCGTCACCTCTATCTGCTAATTTTACTTCATAATCGAGATCTCCCACGTGTCGTGTGACCTCAATGGGCCCTTGGCGAGTAATTTGGAGCTTGATGTGGGAAGTAATATGAGCAGTAATATGAGCTGTAATATGAGCTGGTGCATATTCCCATAGCCGAGTACCCCTGTTATACAGTCGGTTTTGACGTTCTTGAGCATGGAGCAAATTCTCCGGTGTTAGTTGACCCAAAGTGTGGAGTTTTTCTCTAAGATCAAGAATGTACTGAATTTCATGTTTGCTGTTTGAAGGTCCCTCCTCCCAAGCTTCCCGCATGATATTGAGCACACCATGCGGCCGCCGCCCATACAGCAGCTCGAATGGGGAAAACCCTGTGGAAGCTTGTGGGACCTCTCAAACTGCAAATAGCAGGGGTTCGAGCCATTTATCCCAATTTCTAGAATCCTTGTGCATGAACTTACAAATCATATTTTCCAGGGTTTTATTAAATCGTTCCACCAACCCATTTGTCTGTGGATGGTAAACACTGGTGCAAATACCCAATAATTCATACAGTTTGCATAGTGTTCGTGACATAAATGTATTGCCTTGATCAATGAGGATCAATACAAAGAACTAATACAAAACGATGTCCGCGTGCCGTCCGCTCTAATGGCCTGATGCAGTCCATGCCAAATCTTGGTAACAGTGGGATAAGTCTGGGTGTCCAATGAGCACACGGCCAGCCCGAAATCTCGGCCATCCTCTCGAACATATCAAAGAAGGCCTCAGGATCATCTTCTGCACTAATCTTCATGAGGGAGACTGGAGGCATGGGGGCTGCTGTGTCCAGGGTCACAGCCGGGGCTTTCTCCTGGTTCAGTAAGCTCCGGATTGCATGCCGGTCCTCTGCTTGAGCTTGGAGCACCTCCTGGAATCGGCGATCCTAGTCCTGGCGTAGCTCAAGCAGGGCCTGATGTTGTGCGTGGTGCATACTGGCGAGGGAATTTATTACTTCTGTCAACTGCGAGGACTCCATGCCGGCGTGTTTTGGCACCAGTGTGAAGAGGTCCGCTGGGTGGGAAAGCAGGTAATGGGAAACTTGGGATTTCAACTCAAAGGTAAGACTTTAATTTAACAAACTAAAAAAAGGCTTTTCACCATAATATCCAAATGATCACACAATAGGGTAGCTTTTCAGCATTCACAGCTATACACAGTCTTTTTATGTCTGGTAGCTCTCTCCCCTCATCTCTGGGGTGGTCCCTTTCTATCACTCTCCCCAGTGCTTACTGCAATCAGAAACAGGAGTTAGACATTTTTGACACAGTTGAATTTACGTGTGTCCAGAATTTGAGGGATCATTTTTTTATATGTATAATTAGGGGGTATCTGCCTAGTTCGACCAGGCATGCATTAGGTGTTCTTCTCTCTCTCTCTCTCTCTCTCTCTCTCTCTCTCTCTTAATCCTGTCATCTGTTTAATTTGAGGTGAAGAAGATGTAAGCCACACGTTAGAGAAAATCACAAACTTAACAGTCTACAACTAAACTGCCTCAGACGACAAAAGAAAACAGGAAAAAAAAAGTGTTTGACCAGGACAGTGTCAAAAGATTTATCTGGTGAGTCTGGCATGTAAATTGCTGCTTTAACCTATTTGCATATAACTGTAACTTTGAGATACTGAGAAACCAAACACAAACACACACAAAAGCCTTCTATATGGCTGCCTCTCTATTTGTTATCACTTTATCTGCTGTTATTTTTATAGCGTTGTGCATTTTAACAGGAGCTAATGTTGGCAATCAGGAAGATGAGCTCGATGTGAGAGAGACGCGGTAAGCCTCTGTAAGCTGCTTTATACCGTTTCAAGCTCAGCGGGTGTCACGATTGATAGACACATTTACTCTTTGACTGGGGTGTAAATGAAAAAGACAAAAAGCATTTTACAGTCTTTGTATGGTGAACACTACTGAAACCCTCCATTTTTATTCATCACAACTTTCTCCAGTTAATTCAGCTGTTACCTGCTTAACGCACAAACTCAGTTCAAATTTTACGAGTTGGTATTTTTAGGCTTAGGTGTGTATTTTTAGTTTTGATCAACTTTGTAATCTTCACAACATAAATATGCAATATTCAAACCAATATCCTGTGTTATTAACATGTTTGTCCACCACAGGCACCGAAAATTCCAGTTGGTAAAATGGAACACATTTTTTATGATTATAATGATTGGTCTTTTCTTTTTCCTGCTTTCCATTCTGAATTGTGATTGGTCTTTTCTGTCTTTCATCTCTTACTCATTGGCCATCTTATTTGCGCATTACTCACAAACAATTATGACACAAAAATAATTAATGATACGAGTTTGAATTTTTTTGGCCAACAGAAACTGTTATTAATCAACTGTATAAAAATGCATGTGTAAAACATGTGATAACCTGCCCCAACCTGACATTTATGAAGAACCCCTTTTCCTAAGAACAGTGTTCAAACTTTCGGTTAAAATCTGCCCTCATTAGTTGACTTTTGCCTTTATGTATTCTATTTTGATTTTATTGATTTCACGTGTTTATCTACATATTTTTGCATTGCTCTCGAATAGTGTCGTCAAAACTTATCGTAATACATGACTATGAATTAGTTTTGAATTAGCTGTTTGAAACAAACACACAAAACCACAGCTAGAGAAACAAGCAAAATGCAACTGGAATTGCTGAGATAAAGCCCTTGTGACAACTACCCCATCTTACCTAAAACTTTTATCACTTCATTTGCTGCCTTGCAAGTAATGGCATCTCTTTCAGGAACAGAAAAATCGAATATTTATGTAAATTAAATGTATTTAAATGTGGGACACAACATTACTCACCTTTACACAGTGGAACTATATTTACGTACCCAGTTATATTTTTAAAAACGTATAAGGTTACACCTTTTCTTTTCTTTTTTGGGACATTTGTATGGTTATTGGGACATGATGAGGACACACTCAATCTTTTTTTACACCTCATTTTACACCAAACATCCCCCTTACTTTTGCTCTTGTCAGAAGAAGCCTTTTCTGAGATGTGTGGAAAACCTTCCTACCCATGACCACTCTCCATTCTCTTTCTCCCAGGTGATGACTGAGATGGCTGAGGCTCAGACCGATTCGGTGGTGTCCAGTATGGAGGCCATGCTGGTGGATGCTGCCCACATACAGGCGCAGTGCAAGGAGCGCAGTGCAGAGCTGGCTGCGGCTGCTACAGAGCTGCATGAGGAGACCCAGAAACTGCGTGAGCAGTGTCAGGCTACACAGCTGGACATGGCCCACCTCCGAAGGACGCTGGATGATCTGCTGGATACAAAACACGCTTACGAGGCCCGTGAGAGACAGGTCCGTAAACTCAGCAAGCAGCTTTAGAAGGCAGGAGGAGACAAAGGAGCAAATAAGAGATAAGAAAAAAAGAGAGGACCGTAAGACATTAATACAGAGGGTAAAAAATATATTTGTCATTAATAACAAAAGATTTATATAATTTCCAATACTTAAATAAAAGTTACTCAAACATGCAGTCCTCTGTTAATTGTACCAGAACACAATTGTTCAGTATTATTTATAAAAATGTCTAACTTACTTGCTTTGTATGAAATTTGGTTTACTCTCTGGTTTGTCTTTGTTGAGTTTGGATCCTCCACACATTTTATGATGTAACAATGAAATAGAGCACAACAGTCTGGTTCCCAAAGTAAAAAGGTATTTTTTTTCTCCAGAGGCAAATGGATTTAACAAAAACGTAATAATTTAAAGACAACCCCATGAGCTCAGATGTTGTTAATCGATGGTATATGTTTCTGTTGAAGCAATCAGCCCGCATTATTTCAATGTAATAAAATAAAACAATTAAATCACGTTTAATAGCAGAATTTGTGCTGAAGAACTACACTTCCCATGTAGAGACTCGCGGCAAACCCAGATTGCCAAACAAGCTCTTGAGGCGGTCTCCTCTCAAATTACTTAAATATTTGCTTAGTATCTGCATATTTTAAAATACATTGTTTCTATACTTATTATCAACAACTTTAAATCAATATTGTTCTATAGTTTTTGACATGTCATTTGCCATGCTTCTTAATATCCCTTTCCTAGATCATTCCCTCACGAAAGACGGTATACGGTCACAAAAAGGTCTCGTGCTTTTGTCTTTTTGTCCGTTTTTTTTTTTTTTATGTTGCTTTACATTTAAGTTTGTAATGTTGTGTTTCACCTTGGAAGCTGGTCTGGTTGGTTAACGACTGAGAACTCTTTTATGAAGACCAAATCCTTATGGGAAAAAAGGAATGGGAAAAACACTTCCGGAACATAGATGGCTGGAAAAAGTGGGCGGGCACTGTTGCACTATATTGCCTTGCCCTTTTCTGGGAACATAATAGTTCAGCATTCTGCAAACTTTCATAGCAAATAGTTTCTCTTATCTGGAACAGTCAGAACAGTTGTCTAGTGATAAACTGCCTTCTGAAGTGATTTTTGGACTTGTCTAATGCTCCTCGGTCAAACTGAACAAATAAAGTTTAATCTGAAGTTCTTTAAAGGTAACATTCTGCAAATGCTGTTGCAATTCAGCCATACTTGCACTATTAGCATTCTGCATTATCATAGCATCATAGTGAGTGGTCATCAGGCACCTATAGAACATACAGACACAGAGTGACGCAGTAAGCACTTTTAAAAATACTGGGTTGACCAATTTATTTGCATGTACTTTGAAAGGTTCGCATAAACTTAGACTCCGGCATACTGGGTATACAACAGATTTTGTATCCATAAAAAAAAACTGTGCATATGTATGAACAGTAGTTTTTCACAAAACAAATATGGGAAGTTAAAAGAGAATGTATAAAAACTGCACAGAGAGTAATTATTAGGTAAGCCGTATAAACCATGTAATGACTGACATAAACATGGGCACTATGTGCTGCAGAGAAGGGCAGAAGGACGCTGTGTTTTTGAGGACTTTAGTGCTCAGATATGGCACTTGGCCTGCAGAAAGCAGATACCATCACTGGCCAAATTATGGATTTATTTCCCTGTCATCCCAAACACACACACCAATCTCCCGTGACTGTGTACAGAAAAACCCCATTAAAAATATCTCTGCTGGGCACAAGATATAAGAATATCTAAACTCTCTCAGAAAGACACTCTCAAGCAGTTTTGCTCATGTTAAGGACGTCAACTCGCCAAGGACTACAAATAGGAGAAATGTGAAATTAGGGAAAATGGCAATTATGGGAGATTCCTAACCCACAAAACAGGGACACAAGCACCATCTGATGGGATTTATAAAGTAATACATGTAAGCAGACAGCAGAGGGCAAAAATGTACAGTGACTTTACTTGTGTTAGACCATTCAAAAATGACAGTACAGTGGGTTGGCTTGGGTTAACACCAACTCAACCAGGTTAAATTGAATGGCAGTTATTTCAGGCATACCTTTAAACTGACATTTCCACTCGTGGCATTTTTAGCCATGGAATAAAACACCAGAATAATGCAAAGGGCACAAACAATATTCTTAGAAATATAGAGATGTCTTTTCGCTTTTATTTTTTATATTGTTTTGCTGCTCTTAAAAAATGCGAAAACATTGTCAAATTTGATGTTTTTATGGAACGCGATGTCTCGATCAGTTCAGGTCACACTACCAATCTGGCAACCGCACACTCTCACCTGCCAGGTCTGTGCTGCCAGCCACAGATCAGTAACCATGGCAACTAACCCCTGGCAATGCTAGAAAAAAAAAAAAAATCAAGGCTGTATACTGATGCTGCCAAAATCCTCTCTCCTCGGCTAGCCGAATGCTAGCCAGCAGTGTGAAAGTGAGAGCAAGTGTTACGTATGTGCTAGTATGTGTGTGTTCATGTGGAATGTAGACCGTTTTAGAGACATATATTTCACTAAGGATGTCCCGGGTTGAAGAAGGGTTCCGTTTCAGAGGGGGCGGCTGACGGGTCCTCTCCTCCTGTCCTGTTTTCTGACCCTAGTTTACGCTGGACCAGAACCAGAACAGCTATGATCATCCATAAGAACAGGTTCACCCATACTGCCGTCTAAGAAAAGCAAACAGAAACAAACAATTTTGTCAACCATGACGTTAAACACCTAGCATGCAAATGCTCATTGTAATATGAAAAACAAAACTGAAATTTGGAGGGCAGGTTGTGGTCTGACAGGTTGTGCACAGCTCGAGTCATTTCCTGATCCCATCCCCCCTCCCCTCTCATTGTTTCCTGTCCTATCTTTCACACTATCCTTTCCCAATAAAGGCAACCCTCCTGTCAGCTGCCAACATAAGGATTTCATTTAAATGTGCTATTTAAGTAATGTGTCCAAGTTCATTACAAGTTCAGCTCATTCGACAGCAATGTTGATAATCACAAAGAGATGAAAGTTAATGGGTCCATGACATTAAATATACATGGTTTTAAAAGTATATGGGTGTTAAAGTGATTTTAGTGTGATAAATTCACTTACTAACCTTATCTGTGAAAAGGTATGTCCAAAATTACAACTTTGTTGTCATGATGATTTAAACCCTGCACTGGTAAATCCTGATTTTATTACACCGAGATAATTTTTTACATGTATAATGTTCATCTTGTAGCTATACTTTTGAAAAAGTGTGTATTTTAACATTTAAAGCCCCATTCACTTCCATTGTAAGTGTCTCACTGTAACAATGATTTATTTTTATTTTTTAAAATGAGGGACAAGTCTAAATAATTTTAAATAATGCCACAAATGATGTCAATTAAGCTTAAAGGAATAGTTCACCAAAAAGTTTAAATTATCATAATTTTCTCACCCTCATACCATCCCAGATGTTTATGTCTTTCTTTCATCTGCTGAATGCAAACAAAGATATTTAGACATATTTATCAGCTCTGTTGGTCCATACAATGCAAGTGAATGGGTGCTAAAATTTTGAAGCACAAGAAATCACACAAGTTTGCATAAAAGTATTCCATAAGACTCCAGTGGTTTAATCCATGTCTTCAGAAGTCATATGATAGGTTGGGTGAGAAACAGATTTCTTTATTTTTGAGAAACAGAAGTTCTTTAGATTTAAGAACATTTAAGTCCTTTTTTACTATAAATTCTCCTCCCTACTTAGTCAATCTCCACTTTATATATTTTCAAATTCTTCTTGTGTTTTTGGTGATTCACATTCTTCATGCATACCACCCCCTACTGGGCAGGGAGGAGAATTTCTAGCAAAAAAGGACTTAAATATTTAGCGGTTTCTCACCCACCCCTTTCATATCACTTCTGAAAATATCGATTAAAACACTGAAGTAATATGGATTACTTTTGTCTACTTATGTGATTTTTGGTGCTTAAACATTTTAGCACCTATTCACTCGCATTGTATGGAACAAAAGAGCTGATACATTTTCTAAAAATCTTTGTTTGCATTCAGCAGATGAAAGAAAGTCACACATCTGGGATGGCATGAGGGTGAGTAAATGATGAGAGCATTACATTTTTGGGTGAACGATCTCTTTAACTTGTATTGAACCTGGAACATTTCTTTAAAAAGGCAATTCTTCCTTGGAAGTTTCCACAAATTTGGGACAGTATGGAAAATATTAATAAAAACAAAAAGAAGCATTATTGCCCGGATTACAACTGTATGGCTGTATAAGTGCGTCTGCAGTCCTGACGTGTCTCCAACTGAGAACATGTGGCAGACTAATGTGGCAATTGCACAGCTGAAGACCTGTATAATGGATGAAAGGGGGAAAATTCCACTTGCTAAACCTAAACTTGTGTCTTCAGTGCTCAAACGCTTAATAAATGTTATTAGATAACATTATGATGTTACATATTGAGAACTTTTTTTGGAGTGTTGCAATCATTTAATTTGAAATGAGTGTGCATTTAAATAATAATAATAATTAAATTCACAAGGTGAAACACCAAATAATGTGTAGAATAGGGTGAATAGAATTTACAAACCATTTTTTTCTTTTTTATTAGCATTTTCCATACTGTCCCAACTTTTTTCTAAATTGGGGTTATAATAAGTGATTGATGTGTTAGGTATTTTACATAGACACCTGTGCTGGTGCTTGAGCAACATACAGGTGAAAGTTAAAAAAAAAAAAAAAAAACTGTTTCATAAACTCAAATTAAGAAATGTAACCACATTAAATATACATAGAATTAATCTCAAAAGTGTTTAATAAGTCTAAATTAGATAAAGCAAAGAGGTAAATCAAACAATATGCTGGGTGTTCTTGCACTCTGTATTTCTAAGTGTGTGTGTGTGTGTGTGTGTGTGTCATCAGGGGTGTTTTTTCTACCTCTGCATTGTGTAGGTTTGAGTAGAACTGGTTTCCATTAATAGGGCTCATCCAAAAGTTATTTTGTGCTTCTTCACACCTGCAATTGCCAAAAGGTTTAAGCCCTCATAGTCAGTGTTAAATATAGTTAATAATTAGTCCTATATGTCAATTGCTGTTGTTTTCATGAACAAAATCCTCACAAATCAGATGGAATTGTTGAGATCTCTCTCTCTCACCTAGTTATATTTGTGATTTGAATGAGCACTGAGTCACACAGTCGATCTCTGCCAATTTTCAGGATGCATCCCGTAACCAAGAGAAAGAAAAGGAAAACTCCACACATGCCGAGGGTAATGTTCATGCATAATTTCTCTCTGATACCAGACAGAGACAACAGTCATTGCACAAAAAAGGGCATTAAAAACCTAAGCAAGAGGCAATGTCAATTTATGTACATATTCTTCGCATAAAAAAATGGCCACAATGTATCAGATCAAAGGGCTTCTTATAGATGCCGTTTTATACAATCTACGCATTCTGGACCACAGAATAACAGGAAACGGAAAAAGAGGTACCTCTAGATAACCTCTGTTTTAACAAACACATGAGCAGCACATGATTTCATGAATTCCTGGACACACCTTTTCACCTCTCCATCAACACGGCTGGTGTAGATCCAGTATAGGGTGAGGGAGAAGCAGAAAACAGCCACACACACTGATATGGCTGACACAAAGTAGCACAGTGAGGGAGAAGTGGATGAGAGCACACTGATGGAGGAGTTCACACGTACTGAACCATATAGCATACACTTCCCAGCAAAGCTACCCTGTGAGAATGGAAAGACAGAGAGAATGATATTTCCGGGTTACAGGACTGACCCGGATTTTGTTTTTACCATAATAAGCAATATTAAATTACCCCTGGTGAACAGTGGAATAGTTCACTCAAAATGAGAATTCTCTATTCTTTTACTCACCCGCATGCCATACCACATGTGTATGATTTCTTTCTTCTGCTGAACACAAATGAAGATTTTTAGAAGAATATCTCAGCTCTGTTGGTCCATACAATGCAAGTGAATGGTGACCAGAACTTAGATGCTCCAAAATCACATTAAGGCATAAAAGTAATCCATACGACTCCAGTGGTTGAATCCATGTCTTCAGAAGTGATATGATAAGTGTGGGTGAGAAACAGACCTCCTATTTTACTATAAATATTTGTACTTCATGCATATCATCAATTATTAGTCGAGGCTGGTCAAAGGTTGAGATTTATAATTAAAAAGACTTAAATATTGATCCATTTCTCACCCACACCTATCAGATCACTTCTAAAGACATGGATTAAACCACCAGAGTCTTATAGATTACTTTTATGCTGCCTTTATGTGCTTTTTCAAAGTTCTGGTCAACATTCACTTGCATTGTATGGACCTACAGAGCTGAGATATTCTTCTAAAAATCTTGTGCAGCAGAAGACAGACATATTTGGGAGTGTGGGAAAATGATGAGAGAATTTTCATTTTGGGGTGAACTATCCCTTTATCTGCATTATTAATGTGAACTGACTGATGCTCCTTCACAAACACACATTTATTTTACTCATCTGACTTCAATAATCCAAGCACTCTTGGAAACAAATTCTCTGCTGGTCACATGACAGGTCCTAATTTTGTTACACTTTCAATTTCTCTTAACTTCCTGGTTTTATCTTTATCATTCATTATTTCTGGTACGACATGGCTCACTGCAATGTTCAATACAGTGACATGTTCTTGATACTTAAATGTAACTTATTTTTTCGGTCATATGACTATGACGATGTTTGGAGAAAAAGAAGTGCCTACATAATTGCACTGGACCAAACTTCAAGCTGTTTCACATCGACTTTAACACCAAATATTTTTTGTATTTATCCCACTGCAGATCAATGTGAAACACTTAAGCGGGAAAAGTATGTTATATATCTTATGCAATCAATAATAAAGAGGAGATACCTGTGAGATAGTAACGGAGGCCGCTGTAACGATCCCACATATAAAACAGATGCCGTACAGCAGCAACTCCAGCAGCAGATGCCGCGGCAGCGCCATGGCGTGTGTGCGCACGCGCGCACTTAAACTCTAGTATTTAACCAGCAGCCACGGGGGCGCGCATTGACACTCATGAGTTAAGCACAATCATGTGATCGCACAAACTCATGAGGAGACAGATATGTTTCTAAGCAAGTTTAGGATCATTAGGACTGGCTACCACATAGACGTTCAATACACTTGTGTGTAGGCACGTGCTATCAGGTGCTTCGACTTACTTTCAGGGTAAACGACCCTCACGGAGTTTGAGAACAAAGAGATGTTTTCAATCATATAAAATATCTTATGTGTGCGACATTTGTCTCTTGGTGTACTCAGGTAAATAATATGTCATATGTACTTTTATAAATAATTTCAGTCTTGCATTCGACAATAAATGTTTCACTAATTTTAATACACGTTTCAACATCACAGGTCAACAGAAACTTAGCAATGTTATATAACAAGTAACAAGTAATATAAAAAGGACAACAAAAGCCAGACAGGTTTGCGTTTAAGATAAATTAATGATCAATAATGTAACATCAAGTAAAATGGGATTTTCTTTTTTTTTTTTTCACATAATCAGAGCATTCCTCAGTGCTGCTAACTGGAATAATGCTGCACTTAAGTAGAATGTAGGTTATCAATTAGATTGTTTAAACAAGTAATACTTTCAAGCATCATTATAATAATAAACTACACATTCAGTGTCCTCATTCTTTACAGTGCAATTGCACACTTTTTTTCTTGGATCTTCTTTCTTGCCCATTCAAATTGTTCACTGTTCATATTGAACTGTGCATGCTTGTGATATCCATCCATGCACATATTTGTTTCATTTTTATGAGGCTGTATGTGCATGTGAACTCTGTTCAGCCCATCCGGTAAGTGTCTGTGGGACAGCCGGGCAGGCGGAAGCTGTCAGGCACTGGGCTGTCTAATTTACAGATGATCTTATAGATGGCCTTCTTCCAGCAGGGATCAGTATCTCGACCGCTCTGTATGGCGGTGAAAAACTCCCTCAGGGCTACCTCAGATACCTCCACAAACCTCTCTGGAACCTAGAGAGAAGACATGAAGTTTACACACAAAGACACATGGTTGCATGCAGCACCCATCCCTTCAATCACATGTACTCATACACACTGACCTGGTAATCATTGCTCTTATTGTAGTGCATGTTAAGAATGCGATAAAGCTCAGAGTCCCTGCCCAGGCGCAGTGACCTTTCTCTGGCAGATGCAAGCCCCTCTCTGGCTGCCTGGCGGGCAAAGCGTTCCATCTGGATATAGAAGAACTCCCGGAAGTTACTGAACCACTTAATGAGCTGTGAAGTGACACAACGGTTGAACTGTGTAGAAGGAAAACAACAACCAAATTAATTTTAGCATCATTTCAAAAGATAAATGTAGGCATGACACCTTTTGGTAAAATGTTTTGGAGACTTTCTGAATTGAATTGCATAAAACTAGATACATCTTTATTCAGCATTCATCCATTACCAATGCAATGATTAGAACCATGCCACACTGCTGTATTTAGGTCAGTGTAAATTAATTCAATAAATCATTAGCCTACATAATCTGTGCAAGTGATGCCCACACATGAAATACTATTTTGTTCAGGGAAGTTGTAAGATAAATCGTGAGTCGATGCGATGATGAGACATCACCTTGACATCTGGAAAGTATGTCTTGAGTGTGCTGGAGCTGGGATAGCGTGCGTAAAAGAACAAGAGTTTGGCTTTCTTCAGGTGGGATGGAGAAAGACCTTCCTGAGAGTAGATGGTTAAGGAACTTGTGCTTAGATACCAAACACACACACACACACACACACACACACACACACACACACACACACACACACACACACAGTGTAGAGAAATAGGACACATGTGTCTAGTTAAAGCCAACCCAGGTCTCATGACAAGTCTTAATAATAGTACAAGTTGGCAAAACTGTTAAAAGTCTAACTAGTTGGCTTGTACAAGAACCTATTACTTTTACTACAATTGAGAATAAGAAACAAACCAACTAACAATTAAAATATTTTCCAAAGTTGACTCCCTAACCCAAATTCGACAGCATTTGTGGCATAATATTGACTACCACAAACATTTATTTCAGCATGTACCTGAAAGTGAATGAGGCCAATCCATAACGTTTGAATATCCACTGTTTCAGAAGTATAGTCACAAGATGTAAATAATGTGTTAACATGATTTTAGTGTCTATAAAATAGCTTCCTAACCTTTTCTGTGTAAAATTATATTCAATGTTACAACTTTGTTGCCATGACGACGTAACGATGTAAACCCTAAAATGATGATTTAAACAACTTTATAAGTAATTTAATACACAACAGCAGAATTATTGTAACTGCTTTTATTAACATTATAAACTTCACATTTCTGCCTTTAAACCCTACAAAAATGGGCCCCTTTCACTTCTATTGTAATTGCCTCATTGTAACCTCGATTTCTGCTTTTTTAAAGAAAAGTAGAGATGAAATCATTTTTCTTGTGGTAATCAACAGTATACCACAAATGCTGTCGATTGAGCTTAGCTTGTATTGAACCCTGAATATTCCTTTAACTCCTTTCCCCAACCTAAACATGATTTTGAAAAATTACTTTTTGTTTACCACAACAAAATGAAAAGAAAACAATGAGGTTTAAAATTAGACGAGGGAAGCGTATTATAGGTTGTAGACATTTCCTTTCTTAAAATGAAGTGTTGGATGAGAGGCTAGTTCAGATTTGATGCCTGTATTGCGTCAATTTGTGTGTTTGATTGTTTGGTCTATAAGTTGTAAATTTCGTACTAGGAAAGTAGTTTGATATTTTACGATTTCACCATCTCGTACATGACACAGTGTTGGATGAAGCATTTAGCCTCACCTGTCCATTAGGAGTTACATTTTCTTACATATTTACATAATTCACATATTTTTTTAAAGGATATTGACCCAGCGGCAAGATATAGTGCTGCATCTCCTCCATCCACCAATCCTGCTCCCCCTCCCCTCATTCCTCCTTCTCTCGCTCTATCTGACTGAGAGGGGTCTAACTGGCCTAGTAGAGGGAGGTGTGGGAATGCAGAGTTGTGTGAACGGAACTCCATGAAAGGTTCGGACAGGCAGTCCTTATGAAGAGGCAAACTAGAGAGGGAGCGGGCAAAGAGATTCTGCATGGTGTAGTGGAGAAGGGGCAAGTGCATAGGGTTATCTGGGGGATAGGATGGCAGGAAGTGGTCTTTGCTCCTTTGGGGTAAAAGTGCAGGGAGAGGGGGCTGGGGTAAAGGAGCGAGGCTGGGATTGGCTTGAGCGATGAGGAGGTCCTTGTGCCCACTCTGAGCAATAGGGGTCCTCTTTTCTTGAGGACTCTTAGTGACGAGTGGTAAAGCCTCCACCTGCTCTACCACATGAGCAACTATGTCAGGTCTCTGCCTCCTGCTCGAGTTGTGATCCAGTGCCATACTGGATCCTTGGGCCAAAGTGGTAGATGTGACCATGGAGGGGTCAGTTTCAGCATAGAGCCGAACAACCCTGTCAATCACTTGAGTCACAACAGTTGCCAGCTCCTGCTTCAGAGCTTGAGCAAACTTCTGCCCTCCTTCTATGCTTTCCCACTCACCCCTGATCAGACTGCAACCCAGCCACACCTGGTCACCATTTAACTCCAGGTCCAGGTCCATGGATGTCTCCGGGAATATTCCTGCATTCCTATTCTGATTGCTTTCATTGTTTTTCTTAGACGAACTTCGTGGGGGAGAAAATCCACCACTGATGAGAGGATCATCCCCGTCGGAAAACATCTCTGCCACCTCATCGAGATTTATTGCTTCATTCACTTGTTCTTCCTCTCGTCCTTTCTTGTCATCGATCTCCCCTCCATATACTCTCCATACCTTGCGTTGAAGCTCTAGAAGTTTCCCTCTGGTCTCCTCAAGCTGAAGCTTCAGTTCTTGCCGCTGTCGCTTCCTGCCTTCTCTCCCTTTTCTATGTTCCACTCCTTTCCTCGCCTCCATTCTACCTGAGGCTCTATCCTTCCTCCCACTCTTGCCTTCCTCACCCATCTCTTCTTCACTCCTATCTGCTGAGTCCATTCTCAGTCTCTTTACTCTTGCAAAATCCTGGCTCCAGTCTCCGAGTTCAGGTGCAGAATCTTGTCCCTTGTCTCCAGGACAGTGCTGTGATGATGGGGTACCCCCAACCACAAAGTCCCTCTTCCCAAACACATCCTCCTCGCTTAGATCGTCATCTACCAGCAGCCCAGGAAACAAGCCCTGACGCTGGCGGAAATTACCCCACCCCTGGGAAGCACTGTTGGGGTGCATGAGAGGGGAGAAGAGGGGGTGGGAGGACAGGCTGCCAGGTGAAAAACGATGGCTCATGGGGTTGGAATCTGGCAGACTGCGATACAGTTCAAAGGGGCACATCTGGGCTGGCTGTTGATGAAATCGATCCGAAGGGGAATCCATAGCCCGTCTTCCTTTCTGATGTGGATTCAGGATCTTTAAAAAGACCACAATTTCAGTTTTCAAACTGCCTTGATGCACATATATCGAATACAACAGTAGACAGTAAGTTATTTGGATCAGTTAAAAAAAAAAAAAAAAATCCCCTCTTTGTTATCATCATCATCATCATCATCATCATCATCAGTTCTTTTTTCTTCTCTGCGTGTGTTATCTGTCCACTGACAGCTGTACCCTCTGTTTGTTCAGACTGTTGACTCTATACCTCTCATCCATCTCTGTTTCTCCCTCTCCAACACACATACTCAGCAAAACTCAAAAACATGGATGGTGAGACAGTAAATATTTAAATACGATTACTACAGTCCCGAAGTTCTAAATCTGCATTTTTTTCACCTTGTAATGCTAAACAAAATGTGTGATAGATAGACAGACAGAAAAATATAACTCATTTATCCTAAAATCAGATTAATAGAAATTACTCTCCTAAACTGACGCTTTTGCCATTCCCACATTGGCTCCAATCCCACAGATGTCATCAGATTACTGCTCGAATATAAAGCCGTTTAACTACCATGGAAAGACGTAGTGACAGATGGAAGTAAACCGTGCTCACGGATAAATTATATAAATTATTTTTTTTAATTACTGACCCACTAACCAAGTCGCCATGAATAATGTCGCGGGGTCTCACATCAAAGTTTTGTTCGCATTATGAAGGTATATTTCGCTCCTGCTTGAATGCGAACAGCTGAACGCACGAGCGGACATTGGTGAACTCTCTGCGCGCGTGTCGCAGATTCACTAATAGATACACAGATGAGGCGCATTTGACAAGGGCGAACAAATACGCAGATGACTCAAACGGGGGAAAAAAAGAGTAAAAAGGTCTAAATAACTTACAGTTTCGTCAGTTTGAAATCGTCTCAGTTTCCTGGCCGATAATATTTGTTTCTTGCCGAGGTGTCCGCTGAATGACTGGGGCCCGCTGGTCACCGGGAGCATCAGCGTTGAAAGCGCCACCGAGTTTCCTGTTATTACTGTCGCTCCGGTCTTGCGCTGTCCACATCTCATCCTCGCGCACTCTATCGCGTGGTGATCAGCCAGTAGGCGTCGAGGCGCGAGGGAGGGATGTCCGCTGCCCCCGTGCGCTCTCTCTCTCTCTCTCTCTCTCTCTCTCTCTCTCTCTACACACACACACACACACACACACACACTGCCTGTCCTCTCTGTCTTTCACTCTCTCCACGTGGGGCAACTATCCGGTTAGGAGCCTCCACCAATCATAAATACTTGATTTACTAAAATGCTCAGATGTGGCACACATATATGGTAAAATTACATAAATTTAGTATGATGACCGTAGTTTGTGTTACTGATGTTAGTATAGTTAAATACTACTATATTACAACAGTATTAAATGCTTTTAGAATCTTATTTTTTCCCCATTTTCTTTCTTTCTTTATATACAGCATATACTGTGTGTGTGTGTGTGTGTGTGTGTGTGTGTGTGTGTGTGTGTGTGTGTGTGTGTGTGTGTGACAAATAAAATATACATCTGGAATGCCTACTTAAAATCGTTTCTTTCGTGGGTTTGCATCCCTAATATTGATTAATTACAACAATATTACTACATTATTAAATGCTGTAAATGTCTTAATAATTAGATGATCTCATTAAAACAGTGTTGGAAGCTTTCAGAATGTCAATTTGTTTTCTATTTTTTGTTCTCCTCATTTCCTATATACGAAATAATTACACACATAAACACCCTTAATAAAATGTGCACAAAGAGACTGTATTCCAAGTTTAAATTGATAACACAGAAACAGAGCTCTCCATAATCAGAAACTCCTCCAGCACTCAATGTGTGAAAGCTGATTATCAGTCCCTCCACTTCTCTTCATAGCACCCCTTCTCTCTCTTTCATTGTTTTCATCACTCCCTCTTTCCCCCACTTCACAGGCAGACCCCTCAACCACCCAAACTGTTCACAATAACCAGTGGCTACTGTTGTTATGGAAACAAGAAATGTGACACAAAGCCTTATTAATAAAAGGTGCTTGCAACTAGAAAGAGCCAAGTAAACACATTTAATTGATATATATATATATATATATATATATATATATATATATATATATATATATATATATATATATATATATATATATGTCTATCTATCTATCTATCTATCTATATTTATATAAGTCTAAATATTGGATAGATACAGACAGAACATGAACTCCGTTGTGTACTTTAACAAATGTTTAAGCCACTAGATTCCTGTCTGTCTCCTTTATGAATCAGATTAAAAAATAAAAACAAAAAAAACCTGTAAGTGCTATGCAGGTGTTAAATTCCATGATAAATTCCTTTTCTGATATTAAAATCCATCTGCACTGCAAACATACACACACCTTTCATAAGGTCAGACTGAAAGGCTTTTGAACTCCATTAACAACTCACACTGAATCCTTTGAACTGAAGCCAAATGACTGACAGCAAACAATATTAAAATGCATGAGTAATTCTAACAAAGAGCTATGAAACACAACAAAGGGACACAGCCATTTGCAAGCAGTGTTTTAAAAATGCCACACGAATGTAGAGCCTTTCAAATGGTGGGAGACATATAAAAATGTCTAATTTGAATGAGTCACGATCAAACATATTGCAATATGAGCCCATAATATGCACGGAATGAAAATGTGGCATCCAGGCGAGAGAGAGAGAGAGAGAGAGAGAGAGAGAGAGAGAGAGAGAGAGAGAGACGACGTGCAGATAGACGTTTGAGGGGGTCGATGGACAGGCAAAGTGTTTGCCCATTGGCTCCCTCTGAGGGGAAAGTGTATATGAGAGAAAAGAGCACACACACATTCAGCCTTGGGCAAGGTGACTGAGGGGAGACAGTGACAACTGGTGTTTGAAACAGAGGATGTTCAGTATGAAGGGACAGAATAATTAAGCAAGTTTTTAAAAGTACCACAAAGACGTCAAACTTCAGGGAAGAAGACAAATCCACACAACCAGAACGTGAGAGCCCAGTAATGATATTACATTAATGGTGACTGTTTATTGAGGATTTGTGACTATTTATAGACAGATATATCATCCTTAGTCACTTTCGTTACATGAAAAGAAAAGTGAATGGTGACTGAGACTAACATACTGCCTAACATCTCCTTTTGTGTTCCACTGAAGAAAGAAAGTCATACGGGTTTGGAACAATAGTGTGAATACAGGCTCTGATACACTCACAGCGAAGCTCTTCTTTGTTCTTCGCTCAAAGATAGAAAGAATGTTGAAACAGAAGAGCAACGGTATGCTGTTTGCGAACATTCGAGCACAGTCTATGTTGGTGCCGACGTTTAGAGGATCATTTAAATATGAGATGCACGCTGTCGAACAGAATACATGTACAACATGAACTACAAATGTGACATTAAAATGTGTTTTCATTTACTACGCCTCATTTTCTGGATATAATTCACACGAGATCAGAAAGAGAAGCTGTTTTCAACACATGTTGATAATATAAATAAATATCTATGCAGTAGATAATGTAATGTGTAATTTGTTATGTTTACATTCTGCATTCATGGGCACAAAGTCTGAAGCCCAAAGTATACTTCGGTTAGACACGAACGCTAAGTGTACAGGACACGTGACGCAAATTTCAAGATTGCACAGAGTGCTTGAGCACTAAACACGTGCAGCCCGATTTTTCTAACTGCGGCGTGCAGTATGCAAATGCGTGAGGAATTATTTGCAGTAAAAGGGACCAAAAGGTGGCAATACTCTCATTTGAGCTTTTACTGTGACAAAGAAGCACAAGAGGAAGATGTCATTGCTGGTAAACAATGCAAGATGAAGGTGGCAACAACAACAATGGATGTGCATGTCAAGAGAGCGCGTGTGAGGAGATCAGGAGATCCCTGCATTTTTATAACTTGAGTCTGAAGGACTTTAAAGACATTTTTATGGGTCTAAATTCCTGAAGAGAAATAGTCCAGTATCTCATAGAATTTGTAGCGCACATGCGCCAATAGCCTGTGTATGCGAGCACAGTCAAATTAAGTATACTTTGAAAGGCTGAGCGTTCATCTGTATGTAAACGTTCAAGGTGCGCTCAGTAACTTTTTGCTCGTGCCATCTTGAACTTACAGTGACACCTAGTAGTGTGGATGCAGCATGATTCAAAATCAAGTTTTCAGTTACAGATGCCATTGTAGAAATTCACTATTCACAATCAGCCTTGATTCATTTAATCCAAGAGTGAAAGTGTCCAATAACAAGAGGGTTACTGAGATGAAGCGAGTCCTATTCAAATGGTCATGTGACTCTAAAATGGCAGCCCCCATGAGGACACCCCTGCCCCATGTAGAATAAAACAGCTTTCATAAGGTTACTGATATGACTAGAGTCCTTGCCTCAAGTGAGTGCTCATGATTTTACACATGTGTTTCAAAATTACAATTTGTTTCTTTAGGAGTAAAACTTTTTTAATTGGGAAAAAATTACCAAGTGCACCTTTAAAACCGAAGTACTGTATACTTTGGGATTAACACATTATGTAACTAAAATATAAATTGCATTAGCCAATGGCAAGTAACAATTCCAATTGTACACAGAGCTTGAATTGTGTAGTGGCGAAAAAGAACTTTAGCGCCACAATCCTTTTACTGAATGAGAGGCTGGATTCAGCAGCCTCTTCTTTTACAGTGTGTTGTGTCTCGTGAGCGCGCACTCTGAAGGTAATTGACCTTATTTGGCTGCAGTGGATCCGGTTCTGTCGAGAACGCGCTGTAGAGCGCGTCACTTCAGTTGAGCCTTGAAATGTCACTGACATCGCAACTCATTGACATTGGATAAACCTTTCCACTGTTTTTACAACATTCTCCGTTTTAAAGCAAGCCTACAGACCAGTAACGCGCCTCTTGGACTTCTGTTAGAAGGTAGAAATGTTGCAACACTCGAGAGCTTGTCCAATAAATATTTCTACAAGCCAGTCAATACACATTATAGGCTACGAGTAAAAGTTTCCTTTTGCTTCGTTCCGTGTATTTTGTATTCAAAGACGAGACCCAGGCACCCCATTTTCTTTTCATGTCTCTTTTTACATCCATTCTGTTATTTACAGACAGTTGGTAATCAAAAAGATAAAAAGAAACATAATTTAACCCATACATTATTTATAATCATACATTTCAACTTAGCTCTCGTTAATGTGCGCTACTCATTCAACCATAAACACTTCTCTTAAAGAGACAGCACCAATTTAGCGCTTGTTACTGATGTCAGTGCATATACCAACATTTAACAAAATGTAGTAAGTGTTATAAATGTGTGAATACATGAATATTTAAAGGCACGATCATACATTATAAAATATTTTAACTTCAGAAAACAATTTTTTAATTTTAGTTTTGTAATAGTAACACTTAAATAATTATTTTTATAATACACACACACACACACACATATATATATATATATGTATGTATTAATTTAATCTATTTTCATTAAGTTACAACCTTTTTTCCAACCATCTGTATGAAATTTCAAACAGTGACTACTTGTATCATTATTAAAAATGCAAATTCATGACATCATGTACACTGATAGAATGTGAAATTTGTACACAAGCTAAAATGTGATTAAAAGGATCAAAAGCAAAATATAATAAATCTTGCATACTATATTACATGAAATAATTTATATGAAAACGAACACACACACACACACACACACACATATATATATATATATATATATATATATATATATAGACACACACCAGAGTTAGTTCCGCTCCTCAAATCTGACTGGACGAGAGATGTTCCATGAGCACTGATGGTGTGACAGCATCAGCACTCAGACTCTTCACTGTGTGTATCACTCCACTTGTGTTCATGCTGTTCTAAACTAAAGTGTAAGTGTAGTGCATATGTGTTTGGAGTTACTGTCTTTATTTTTGAAATTACAGATGTTAGCCAGCAGGTGATGGCAAAAGATAATTTTTGTGGGTAATATGAGCCAGTTGGTGATGTAAAGTGTTTACATAGAACAGCGCTCTGTGAGATTCAACATCGGATACATACTGTTTAAAATGGCGGAGGACATCACTGTTTCTATAGTGAATGACATTTGCACACCTGCAACCCCGAAATAGAGAGGAATACCCCGCTTGGACATCTATATTCTACTGAGAAAACTGACCTTCAGAAAATTGTAAGCATCTCTGATTGGGTGTGGCAACAGGTGATCACACACACTCCATCTCTCTCTCTCTCTCTCTCTCTCTCTCTCTCTCTCTCACTCACTCACTCACTCACTCACTCACTCACTCACTACACACACACACACACACACACACACACACACATTCAGCCATCTATCCTTGTTTATCCAATGACTTGTTAGAAACAGCACAAGCCGTGATACGATTTCTAAAGTGAACGGCAGATTCTGATCCGCTGCGTAATAAAGTAGTTCCATGAACAAATGTGTTTTTATGACCGTTCACAGTTTTTCCAAATTTTTTTAAATGTACTTGTTAATTGAACTGTTGTATATAAGCAATATCACACTCGCAATCGTGCAATGGGCCTACATCAGCACTGCTGTAATTACCTATGGCACTCGGCCTACAGCCTGTGGCCAAATCACAGCAGTGCTGACTTAGCTGACTCATGCTTGTGTGATATTGCTTAAATATAAATATATATAAAAGTTGAGTAAAAACAAAAGTTTACCAGCCAATGGCAATGAATTATCCAGTGTCTGTAGAAGGTTGAATTATATGAAATATAATGCTTAAAAAAAACGCAATTAATTACACACGATCTGTATGTAAATTCTGTAATGACTGCTACACCGAGCACAACAGAATACAGAGATCTCGAGACGGGTTTTTTAAAGTTCCAAACAACATCTAACTTTTAACTAAAACAAAGTGCTTAAAGGGGTCATATAATGGTACATGCACTTTTTCAGGTTGATTGTACTGAAATGTGTGTTGGCTGTGCCTGTACACAACCATCCTATTATGATAAAAATCCATCCAGTGTTTTTGTTTTAATCTCCTTATATATTTTCCCCTGCCTCAAATTGAGCCGTTCGACCGTGTGACGTCACACGGTCGGACGCCCCTCCCAGGATTGTTGATTGAAAGCAGTGTTTCAACACAGACCCGCCCTCGCTCGTGAGCGAGCTGTCAATCATAGTCCGTCATCATTGTTGATACACTGGAGCAGAATGGCGCCTAAGCGATTGTGGTGTCCTGTTCTTCGGTGTAATAACGAACACAGCAGTCATTTTGATGTTCCTAAATCTGAACCGCTGAAGACGCAGTGGCTGAGTTTTGTTTACGATGGGAATATTCCCCACGAGCAACGTCAATGCGTTCATGTTTGCGCGAATCATTTTTCACCAGACTGCTTTATAAACGAGGTTCAGAATAAAGCTGGTTTTGCTAAGAAGCTGCTGCTGAAAAAAGATTCGGTACCAACTATTTATATTCCCTCTGCACCTCCAGAAGAAGTAAGTGTAACGTTTTATTAACCTTTATATTAATCTTTGCAAATCGCTTGCACGCTTCACAATGAATGTGGCTAATGTTTACACTCAGGGTACATTACGGCATGTTTTCCATAACGTTACGACGTTCTCAATATAATTCATAATCCCACGTTTATAATGAACAACGCGTTATGGTTATTGTGTTATTAAAAACTGTGTACGCAGGTGTTACAGTTAACATGGTAACACTAAGTTACACCTGGTTTACTTGTATGTTACTGATTAAGAAGTAATGTCAAAAAAACAGTTATACGGAGAATAACTCCAGAACGGAGGGGCGGGGTGACCAAAGCTCATTATCATTTAAAGTCATATGCACTGAAACGGCGTGCTGAAAACAGAACTGTTTTTGAGCAGGTAAAATTAGTGTTTTCTTAAAATACTAATGAGGATTTTTAATAAAAGTATATTACAAAGTTTTCATTTAGACCCTAAAGATTCATATTAACTTGTACAAAAATGGCATTATATGACCCCTTTAAGACTAGAGATGCTGAAACTCCAAAAGTATCTGTCTGACGCACGAGTACACAGATCAACTATTAAAAATAGAGCAGAATGAAGTAGGTCAATAATAGGGTGCAATGATATGGAAATAATAAGAAAACTATATTTTCACTTTTAAAGCCACTTTTTTATTTTTTATTATCTAAATGTTGGTTTATCAGTCTAAATGATAGTATTACTTTGGACTATGTATTATGTTAATAATTATTTTAGTTATTCTAAAGTACATTTATTTGAGGGCCTTTCTCATTAAATACTGGTATGAGATTAATTGCGATTAGTTCAATGAATTCATCGGCACATGAAATGTGACAAGTGACAGCCCTAAAATAATGACATGACATGGTCTTGGAAAATGTCTCTGTGCAAAAGAGTGTACAGATATAGGGAAGTTTGCACCAGCTTGGCAACTGTGCAACTCAGTGTGTTCTTCTCGACTGAGCGAAAAAATTATTAGAAAGAAAAAAACATTTCGTGACAAAGTAGGTGGAGCACCAGGTCATACCCACGGATGTGCACTGTGTACTCACAGGACAAAGCAGACACACCGACACAGAAATATTAATGCAAACCAACGCATTGGTCACTATGCTGAGACTATGGCATAGAAGTATAAATCAGCCTAAAGATGTTATTTAACAGCCGGTACGATGATTTCCTGAAAGTTCAAGCTTTCTTTGTTTTAAATGACATCACACCCTTCTTGCTATGCTTTTGCTAGAAGTATATTGATGCCTTCAGTGATGAACTATCCCTTTAAAATTACCCATGATTCACAAGACTGGATGCTTGGTCCAGATAAGCTTTGGTCACTATTTCATGTAGCTTTCTGATGAAACTCTTTTCACTGAAGCTCTGTTTTGTGTTGATGTCTCTGACCTTGTTTCAGGAAACTGACTGCAGTAATGCACATCATTAAAGCTGTGAGTGTGTGCGAGTGTCTTCAATGGATTGTCCTTGTCCTCTCAGCACTGAAAACAGATTCTTTGATCTTTGACCAAAATGACTCTCACAATGCAGTGGAGAACCTCAGAAACACAATATAATGCACCGACTCACACTCTCAACCACACACACACAGGTACCACAGACGTGGCAAAACCTGCACGCACACACTCATTTTCACTCCCTCTCCCTCGCAGTCTCTCTGCAGTACTCAGGTTGCAATTATCCTCTTTGGCTGGAGTGTTTTGATGGTATAATTGCCATGGACACTGAGGAGAGAGGGATTGGTGAGTGAGAGATAAAATGAGGAATGGAGAGGGGGAGAGAGATACATTGAGAGCTCACACTCTCAGCATGCTAATGCCCAAACACACTCCATCTCCTCCCTTTTTCCTTTTTGTCACTCTGTTCATCGCTCGCTCGCACGCACGCACGCACACACACACACAGGTGCAGTAACCTCTCCATTCCACATTCGCTCCAGGCCTGCCAAAACAACATATACACAAGCCCAATGGGAAACAGAGAGAGAGAGGGAGAAAAGAACAGTAGGAGAGATATTTCCATCCTCTGACAATAGAGATGATCCATGCTCATCCTCTGAGTGACATCCCTCAGTTCTGTCTTTCAGCTCTGTAATCCTTTTTGTTTTTTTATTCATTCCTTTTTTTTTTTTACCTCCCAACTCTAGAAACATTGCCAAGGGTCTGAAAGAGCCTTACACATCACAGTCCTTGTAAATGGGGATTTATTTGCTGCTGATGTCTTGAGCTCTGCAGGACTGGTTTGGGTTTAGGGTAGAACAGTGGCCTCTGGTGGTGTATTAAAGAAACTGCATTTAAATTAATTAAAGTCAACATGAAACCAAAACTGACCCTACATACAGTCCTTTGTCAGCGTTCCTGGTCTTTGTGGATTATTAAAAAAAAAAATAATAATAATAATAATAATAATATATATATATATATATATATATATATATATATATATATATATATATATATATATATATATATATATATAAAAAAAAAATCTATATATATGCATCTTTGTAATTTTTCATAATTTTCTTGTTGGTATATGCACTGGTCACGTTATTATTCATTTTTTTAAATATGCTTGATAGTAGAATTTTCTGGTAAAGAACTACACTACACATGACGTGGCGAACAAAGCATACAAGCGTTGGAGCGACCGTCACTTGCATAATGTACTGTGAATGCCGCAATCCAGTCGGCCTCCCTACACACTCCAAACTAATTGAATCCTTGCGAATATCTGGATATTTTGCAATAAAATAATAATAATTCTATACTTATAATTAACAAATATAAATCAATAGTTTTTAATTTGATTACATAATTTGTAATGCTCCATGGGATTGAAGTTAATTCACTCATTGAAGACAGTAAGTACATAGTCTTGTACCCAGGCCCGGCTCCAAAGGGGGGCCTGGTTTGGACTGGCACACCCAATCATGAGCTTGGCCCATCTTGAGACCAACACCCACACTCAACCCTCCAAATGTTCGGGCCACCCAGAGTAGCCTATGTCCACCTTGCATCTTAGAGCTGGAGCCGGGCCTGCTTGTACCTTCGTTTTTTTGTCCAATTTACAAATACTTTCTTGCTTCAAATCAAAGTTAGTAAAGGTGCGATTCACCTCGGAGCTGGTTGGATTGGTTCATGGCTTAAAAATCTTTTATGAAAAGCCTATAAAAAAAAAAATGAAAAAACAGGAAAATATTGCAGAACTGAGTTGAAAAAGTGGGCGGGCACTTTTGCACTCTATTGTGGCCTTTTTTAAAACTTAATTTTAAGTAAATGTAAAACAGTGTTTGCAAGCAATTTCCAATGTATTTTTCCAATTACTTCCAACATATTTCAGAATGAAATCAGCTAGCAATCCGGCTAATATGATATCATTGTGTATCTAACAAGACAGCACTGACAATGCAATACAGCTATCAAATGAACACATCTCAGACATCGACACTATTGCTGTTTATTTATGTACTGTTTAGTTAAATGTTTTTTTATGATCTATTTCGCTGTCTCAGTCAAGCAAGTTTTCATCTTTTTGTGATGTTTATGAGTGCTTGGCAATCCAGCTTATGGTGCATTACTGCCACCTACTGGGCTGGAGTGAGGAGCGCTACAATGTTTTATAGTGGAATCAAACATCTGAAGATGATGATACTGGTGAAATTCTAACGAAAATAGGTCACACACACCTTAAGTAGGATTAAATCCTAAACTAAGTATACTTCTTAACCTGTGGAGTTACACACAAGTTATGTTTAATTAATTCTTGAGGTCTAACAAACATGTGGAATGCACTTCCTTTCCCATTAATGTTATGAAATGTGTACCGTGATAAATGTCGATATGAAACATTATGAGAAAAATAAATACTGTGATAATATTTTTGGCCATTTTTACAAGAGGAGTAGTTATCCAGAATCGACTGAAAAATGGCATTCAAGTCTGGCTCCATTCTGGCATGGAACACCCACTTTCTTTTACAATAAAATACATTCCTATATAAATTGGATAAAATAATCTTTTCACTCTGAAATAGGTCACAGAATGGAAGCAAAATTGGTTTTGGATGCCATTTCATGCTGACTTTATTAACGGTAATCTTATAATTTACAAAACTGGATTCAACTGAAAAGACAATGTCTTCATTTAGAAAACAGTAATTTACACAACAACTTCTTTACACAACAGTTCAACCATTGGATGAAGCGATTTACAATTCAAACCTGAGATGAAAACAAATCTCAGCAAAAGACGTGTCAAGATCCTAAGGCTGATCAGAAAGTATTATTGATTTTAAGTTAAAATAGTGTAAAAGGGAGTAAAACTTATAGTGCAGGGAGCGTAGTGCTGTTCGGAAACAGAATTGGGCACATCCCGCATGGATGGTGCTACAAGTGTAACTATTTGGGTAAGCGGGATATGTGGGAGTCAAGTGTGTAATATGCATGTGTGTGCATGTTGACAGTGTGGGTGGTCAGCAAGATACACTTAATAGTGAAAGTGTGGCAGAATTATTTGAATGTGTGTGTGTGTGTGTGTGTGTGTGTGTGTGAGAGAAATCCAAAACTCAGTGCGTGAGAGTTTATATGTGGGAGTGTGCTTGGGTATATGATGTTTGATGAAGCTTGAGTTAGTGCATATGTGTTTCAATTGACTCTCTAAGTATTGTGGTTGTGAGTGGGAGTCTGTATGGAGAGAAATATCTCTGCATGCTCCAGGACTTCAGCAATCTTCCTCTTCACTGCATCCCTCCTCTTCAAATCCACATCTCCTAGAGAAAGAGCAGGAGAGAGAGAATGAGTAATTGAGAAGAGGGAAAAACAGTAGAACAAAGGGATTTTGCAAAGTATAAATTTCCACTTTCATTTAAATATTTTGCATTGCACCCCAAAACAGAACAGAACAGGACAGGACAGAGCTCATTTCCTGCTGCGAGTAAAAATGTAATGGCCTTGTGTTGACAGGTACTCCAGTCTTTCCTCTACAATACTATAATCATGCCTGTGTCATCATGACCATGTTACATTGGAATTTGGCTTATTTATGATCTGGCGGTCATCATTTTCTGTTTTTATTTGAATATGGATGCCAAATGAACACTGCTGTCAGGTATCAGGGCCAATAACCTGCACTGTGTGGCTTTCAGTTTCAGTCACTCTTACCATGCACTCCTTTCATAAGTATATCGACTGCTGCACTGAAATCGGCCTCCCTCTCTCGCTCCTGGGCGACATTCAGCTCTACGTTTGCACCGTTCAGCAGCGTTGGGGTGGTCAGAGGGACTGACAGAAGTTCAGCATGGCTGGGTGATCCATGTGGTTGTTCTGAGAGATTAAATAAAGTGATGAAAATGAGGAACTGAAGCATATATTTTCCATATGCATTTCTTAATAAATATTCCTGCTTTCATTGTGATCAGTTATCAGTTATTATAAAGAAGAAAAAAACATGTTTAGTAACACTACATTACGGTTTATTTGTTAACATTAGTTTTAAAGGGATAGTTCACCCAAAAATGAAAATTCCCTCATCATTTACTCACCCTCATGCCATCCCAGATGTGCATGACTTTCTTTCTTCTGCAAGTGAATTGAGACCAAAACTTTGAAGCTCCAAAAGCATATAAAAGGTAGCCTAAAAGTAATCTCCAGTGGTTAAATCCATGTCTTCAGAGGCAATATGATAGGTGTGGATTAAGAAACCGATCAATATTTAAGTCCTTTTTTATTATTAATTCTCCTCCCTGCCCAGTGGATGGCGATATGCATGGAAGATGCGAATCACCAAAAAAGAAAAATTTGAAAGTGAAAGTGGAGATTTAGATCGAACGGTTTCTCAACAGCACCGATCATATTGCTTTTAAGGCATGGATTTAACCACTGGAGTCCTATGGATTACTTTTATGCTTCCTTTATGTCCTTTCTGGACCTTCTGGTCACCATTCACTTGCACTGTGAGCTGAAATATTCTTCTAAAAATCTTTGATTGTGTTCTGTAGAAGAAAGAAAGTCATACACATCTGGGTGAGAGAATACATTTTTTTTGGTGAACTATCCCTTCAACTACATTTGTTAACATGAACTAACAATGAAAAATACTTTTACAGCATTAATTAATCTTGGGTAATGCTTTTTTTATTTATAGTTTTTAAATCTAGTATATCACATTATGAACTATCAATTATCAATTATATTCCTAAACTTAACCAAGATTAATAAATGCTTTGGAAAAAATACAGTTTATTGTTTGTTCACGATACTACCTAATGCATTTACTAATGATAATGAATAGAACCTTATTGTAAAGTGCTACAAATATTTATTTGAACAGTGCTGTGAAAATGTTTTTACCCCCTGTGATTTTCTATATTATTGCTTGAAGAAATAGTTCTGTACCCATGAAATGAAAATTCTGTCATGTACTCACCCCAATGTTGCTCAAAACTTTGTTCTGTGGAACACAAAAGGTGAATTTTTTTTTAAGTGTGTGTGATAACACAAAGAAATGCAAGTCGTTATTCACTCTCAAATCAGATAAAATCATTAATAAATTCAGTAAATCAAATACTCTATGGCAGCTACAGTAAATAACATCATGCATCACTGGTTCTTATGGCATGACATCATGACATTTGGTCACAGGATATAAGAACAAAAAAGTTTAAGTAGTTGCCATACTTTATTTTCAAAGCTTATGTTTTATGGTGGGTTTTTTTCTTCTTTTCTTTCTATGAGCTTGAAAGCCCGAAGTCACTATTCACTTTCTTTATATGGCAAATAAGCCCCCTTATTCACTTTTGTGTTCCATGGAAGGAGGTCATATGTGTTTGGAGCGACATTAAGGTGAGTAAATAATTACAGATTTTTTTGTTTGTTTATTTTTAGATATTTTTTCATGTAATGTTGCACAAATTAATTCTGCGTTAACATACAAGGCAGTATTGTAATGTTTATTTTGTTTCTTAAATGAAAATAGCTAACACAGACCACGCTTATCTACAATAACTGTGACTAACTGCTTCCCATAAATGTATATGAGCCTCACACATCTCTGTAGAGGAATCCTGGCACACTATTCTTTGCAGAGCTGCTTTACATCTAACAGATTGGTAGGTCTGAACTGCTCTATTAAGGTCCTGTCACATCATACTGTATCTATTGGACTTTGACTTCAAAACTTTAACTTTGATTCTTTTTAGACATTCCGATGAGTATCATTGTCCTGCTACATCACCCAATTACACTTCAGCTATAAAATCAGAAAGGGGGCAAATACATTTTAATGGCACTGTTAATCTTTGGAGTCGGTCTTTAAAATGTCATAACTTGCTTCGACTATGAAACAACTTTTCTGTCTGCAGGATTTCAGTTTCCAATGGATAAAATCAACTCATACCCCCAAAAAGTTATTTAACCCAGAAATGTGTTACTGTACATTATGGAAGTGAAATCGGTCACAAATGCAAACATTGTTTCATGTTGACTTTAAAAGCACAAGAAAACCAGTCATATGCAGAAATGTTGATGTCGGATTCCCCAACCTTCTTTTGCACATGGGTCAAAAATAGCGAGGTCTGTATCTGAGAGTGAAGGCGGAGCCTTATCTGCATGTTCCTCCAATTCTGAATCAAATAGCAAATCAAACTCCTCTGATTGGTCAAGTAGACAACCATGATTTTCTAGAGAAGCATCTGGAAGATGAACAGGAGGAAAGCAGCTTTAAGCAATGGCTGAATTCAAAATGAAAACAGGATAACAGATGATACGAACTGATGACTGTATAAAACAAATCAAGTTTTTTATAGACTAATATATATATATATATTCACCAGATGCAGGGTTTTATATACATATATATATATATAATATATATATATATATATATATATATATATATATATATATATATATATATTCACTCCAAAAGAAATTTAGCCTATTTTTAAAATTTACGCATTTCAATTTCATCAAACGGAATTGCATAATCTTTAACAAATTAAAATGAATACAACTTAAATGTATTCAAGTTTTATTAATCTAATTTAGTTTATAATAGGCTAAAATATTTTTTTCTAGATGAAGTTTAATGAGGATTAAGGTTTATTGTTACTCACAATATGAAGTTGGAGACGAGATGTATGTGCTGACGGGCTGTTTCCATTTAGTCACATTTTTCTGTGCATGCCCCACTTCAATTTAGAACTCTTGATTTTCAAATCAAAATAACAAAATATACACTGAAGTGAGGATACAAATATAGATGTACAGTTACAGTATTTAATGGTGAATGATTTAGATGCAGCAAATCCCCATGAGGTGTCAGTTTTTATTTCACTTCCAGAGGAACACAGAGGAATAAATAACAAACAGATTTTTGCAGATAACTGATAGTTTCAAAAAGCAACTATCGACACAATTAATCGGTAAAACTGATATATCGCTCTACCTCTAGTTTGTACTACTCGTATGTTGCTTTTTTGCATTTCTGGAGCTTGACAACACCAGTCCCCATTACAGGAAAGAGCAGCCTGGACATTCTGCAATAAATCTTATTTAGTCTTTCATGGTTGAAAGAACATGACGTGAGTAAAAAATGAGTCCATTGACCAATTCTCAAATTTTTCTCACAAATTATGCATAAAAATATTATTCTGTGTGATATTTTGGTTAAAAGCACTTCATCACATCAGTGCAACTGCCTCTCTTGTAAATAAAATGTGCGTCTTACCCTGAAGAAATCTTTGAGTTGAGGACTGTTGTATAGCGCAGGAATGTTCGTAGTGAAGAGCAGCATGGCCTCGGCTGCTTTCCTCCTCTCTTCAATCACTGCCTCATCAAAATGCCCTGTAAGAAAGAAAATGAGATTGAAAGAGGAGGAGGGAAGTTAGAGGAGAATAGAGAAAAGGGCTACAACAGACCTACAGCATCAAGTCAATGACTTCACCTTTAAGATACAGAGACACTGTCTACTGTATTTATTCACAATTCTTCAGGCCTTACCAAAAACCTGCACTCATGGAAAAGGGGGAAACTCCTCTAGCCGTCTGAACAGGTTTCTATGAGTGTATGCCAGCTCACCATGTACCTTCTTCAGCTCGGAGTACCTCTTCCACAACACCACCTGCCAATCAACCCAACGCTGAGTCTGATGCAAACACTGGCCAAGTCTTGGACACAAACTATGGAGAAAGAGACAAGTTCAGATAAGTGAAAGTGCCGCATTATACCAATGGGAAAGTATTAGAGAGGGCTGATTATAGTAACTAAAAATTAGGAAGGGGGTGAGTTGGTGTTTGAGACACAGAAATAAAAGTTGCAGATGCTTTCAATCATGAGTTTCATAGATAAACAATGCCTCATACTAATAGCTAATAACCCTCTTTATAAGGGTCAAAAACCATTTATGAAGCACAGATTGCTCACCCTAATAAAGGGTACACAGCTAAGCTGAAGTCTACAGGAAAATTAATTTTCATTAAATAGAATATAAATGAATAAACACATTACAAATCAGGGACAATAACAAAACAGTCTTTTTAAAGCAAGCAAAACACTCAGCTCTGCAAATATACTGAAGTTTCAGCATACAAGACTTTAAATTTGAAATAAAAAAAAACTTTATATGCATTTTATTTTCATACACTGATCAGCCACAACATTAAACCCACTGACAGGTGAAGTAAATTACATCAATTATCTCGTTACAGTGGCACCTGTCAAGGGGTGGGATATATTAGGCAGCAAGTGAACAGTCCGTTCTTGAATTTCATGTGTTGGAAGCTGGAAAAATGGGATCTGAGTGACTTTGACAAGAGCCATATTGTGATGGTTAGACGACTGGGTCAGAGCATCTACAAAACGGCAGGTCTTGTGGGGTGTTTCTGGTATGCAGTTGTTAGTACCTACCAAAAGTGGTCCAAGAAAGGACAACAGGCAGGGTTCGAATTATGATTTCATCTTTGTGGGGGTGTCTTAAAAAAAAAAAGTAGCCTATAAGCAGGCGTGGTGTGTGTGATAAATAATTGCTTAACACTGCACTTGATTCTTTTGATTTCAATGTTTATTAATACAGGAGTAGAGAAACGAGTAGACTGTCCTCTGATGTTTTTTGTTTTTTTGAAATAAACCCGAATTTTGCCAAAGTTGTACCTGATGTTGGTAGCAGTCTTTTTATTTTTGGTGGCATGGTTGCTGGTTCTGAACTTTACACTATTTCTAAAATATTCTAACTGATCCCCAGCGTGAGTTATTCTAGGTGACCGTTATTTAGAACCTGTCACTTTAATGTTTCCATGGTGACGCATCATTGCTTGTCACGTTACACAGCGCAACCACAACACAGCGCTGAATGAATGATGATCTGCTTTTATGTCATTTTTCCTTTTTATACAAAATATTCACAAATGTATTAGCTATAACATGAAACGCTGATATTCCGATTGTCAAATATGTGCAAGTGGATGTGTTTTGTTGTTTAAACGCCTTTATAACGATCGCGTTAAGTTAATTGAGCTGTATGTGCGATGGGCGGCGCCATGTTATTTTACAACACGTCAATTCCTCAACTTCTCACGAAATACATGAAAGTAAGTGGCCGGTGAACTGGGAGAAGAATAGAGTAAAATGTAAAGCTACTTACACAATGTGTATCTGATATGAAAACGTGTCTTATTGTAACGTAACGTTAATGGAAGGGAAGCGGCAATAATAATCCTTAGACATCAGTGTGTATTTTTTTGCTAGTAAATGTGTATTTAAATGTCTGAAACCTAAAACAAACATTATGTGGTTGAAAACACGGAACAGTTGATCTGTCTATGGTTGTGATACATGACAGCAGCACTGAGCGCGTCTGTCTCTGTCTCAGCGCCAGCGAAAGCACGTTTGAATTTAGCAGTTGATCACGTGATGCACTGGCCGTTCTAATCACACCGGTGTTGATCGATCATACGTGCAAAAGGGTTAACATAAACATTGAAGGAATATATTGAAGGAAAAAATGCTTTATTTATAATTTAAAATAATGTTGCTGATGATTATTAGAGACCCCCACAGGTGTATTATTTTACTGCTTTCATGGGAGCTCATCCTCTCTCTATGGGAGCTCAGCTCCCACTGGCTCCCACGTAATTCGAACCATGACAACAGGTGAACTGGTCCGATCCCACAGAAGAGCTACGGTAGAACAAATTGCTGAAAAACGTAATGTTGGCCATGATAGAAAGGTGTCAGAACACACAGTGTATCGCAGCTTGCTGATGGGGCTGAATAGCCACAGACCGGTCAGAGTGCCCATTCTGACCCCTGTCCACCACCGAAAGCACCTACAAAGGGCACGTGAGCATCAGAACTGGACCATGGAAGAAGGTGGCCTGGTCTGATGAATCATGTTTTCATTTACATCATGTGGATGGCCAGGTGTGTGTGCGTTGTTTACCTGGGGAAGAGATGGCAGCAGGATGCACTATGGGAAGAAGGCAGGACGGCGGAGGCAGTGTGATGCTCTGGGTAATGTTCTGCTGGGAAACTTTGGGTCCTGGCATTCATGTGAATGTTACTTTGACACGTACCACATACCTAAAGATAGTTGCAAACTTTTTTTTTTGTCTTTCGAGACATCACTGTCACATAAATGTTTAAAATGGGGGAAGGAAAAAAACGGTGACCGAATCAACAGATCGTGACTAGTACTGGTACCACTCGCACTGTTGACAGTTTTAGACCGTTACTTCCTGTTTTGTGACACACGCATGCGCAGATCGATGACAAAACAATTCATTAAAAATAAGTCACGTCAGGTCAAATCAAGGTTTGTGGTGCGCTCAAACAGGTGTATGAAAAAGAGAATGTAGATTCTCTTGTCACTTAGAATTCTTTAGCACGAGAACAATAAAGAGAAACAGAATTTTGTATAAAAGCTAAAATGGAACAAGAGACTTCCAATATTTTTGGTCAGTTTTCACAGAAGCAAAATCAATAAAGCAATAAATAAATGCGTATTTAACAGCTAAAATGCAAAGCAAGTGTATTTACATAGCACTTCTCATACTCCATGCAGGGGTGAAAATTTCATCAAAATGTTGGGGGGGACAATAAACATAACAATTCTCAAGAGCAATTTTTGAAGGGGACACCAAGGGGTTTTTTGTTGTTGCCCCATTTGCATTTGTATTATTTCATTTCTTAAACAATTATTTTAAGAATATATCATTATATTATTTACAATAGGCCTACACATATTTTAATGATATTTTGGGGGGACAACCCTCAGATAGGGGGGGTCCTGACCATGGAGTCATTTCCGCCTATGACTCCATGGTTATTCCAAGTGCTTTACATACAAATGATAAAGGAAATACAAAACAAATAAGAACAAGAAATAAGAATAAAAAGTCATAAAAATGGAGAGAGAGAGAGAGAGAGAGAAAATACAGAAACAAGATAATCAGAATGCGCTTTTGTATGCTTCAAACATGGGGAATTTTTCTTGTTGACAGAAGCTTCCAGTGCACAAACAATACAGCAACAAGACAGAGATAATAAAATAAAATAGAATAAAAATAAACAGTGAATAGAAAATATAAGTATATACAGAAATACACAATAAGATGTCAATGGGCAGTTTTAACCATTTATGAGATGGATGCCGCGGAGAATAGCGTGAAGCCTCCACACGCGCTTTGTCTCTGCGGTAACATGCTCAACAAGCCGTGTGATAAAATGTGCAGATTGACAGTCACGCACCAGTCAGAGCGCCACGTTGGATCTCGCCTATGGCACAAAGTTAGTTAACACAATAGTAACCCATCCCTTCGAGACATGATCTAAACCAGCTGCAGACCATCCCAGAGAGCCCTACCCAATTTTCCAGTCTGTCTATGAGACTGTTGTGGTCAACAGTGTCAAAAGCAGTACTGAGATCTAATAGTACTATACACCGATATCATTATGTGCGCTGTCTCTGTGCTCTGATTCGATTGGAAACTAGACAGGATTTTGTCCAAGTAGCTATGATTCAAGTTTCAGAATTTGTGCTGCTGATTGAAAACAACCTTTTTAATGATCTTGCCTTTGAAAGGGACATTTGAGATTGATCTACAGGCTAATGTCCTAAAGAGGACATTTCAAGACTCTCAACTGTAAGTTAATGTGGTTGTCAATCCAAAACACTGACTGTGTCAATGACCATAGCAAGAGAGTAAAAGCCACAAAACTCTAATTTTGATTTCAGGTGAGACTTCTTCAGGAATGCAATGAAAGCAGTGTTCCCATGTAAATAAGCATTCACATCTTAAGGATGGATCAGAAACTAATGACCACTCCGCATTAGGTGGATCTTGTCACTCTGATAAGTTTAGCTATATCTGCCATGAATAGCAAGTGGACTAAATCTTAACGTCTTTATGCATGTATTATGCATGCATGTTAAACTACTGTGGGTAGAGTTGAGTCTCATTTACATGCTCAGCATGACGCCCATGCCACCTCTGTTTTTTTAAATGTTAATGGCCACCCAGTGAGATGGCAATGTCTGAGTAATTGCACTCTGCAAGTCTCAAAGTCCTTGTGAGTTCAGAGAGGGTTGGGGTTTAGAGGGCTTCATAGACCTTATATATAATACAGAAAATATACAGTTCAAACAGGCTCATTTAATCATACATGTTTTCAACATTTACTTGATGCATTTTTGTCCTGAAGATTTGTGTTCCATGTCATAACTCAAGTTCATGGAGTTCACAATATCTGTCTTGTTTGTTTAGGTTATGTATGTTGAATTTGTTTCGCCTAAAAAAACCTTATATTTCCAGCCTCAACGACTACCGGCCAGTCGCACTCACCCCAGTGGTGATGAAATGCTTTGAAAAGCTGGTCCGGGGTCACATTACATCATGCCTGCCAAAAAGCCTGGACCCACACCAGTTTGCGTACAGAGCTAATAGATCCACAGAAGACGCCGTAGCTACAGCCCTGCATGCTGCATTGTCCCATCTAGAGCAGCAGGGGAGCTACGTACGGATGCTCTTTGTGGACTATAGCTCTGCGTTTAACACCATCCTTCCTCAAAAACTGATGAACAAACTGATGGATCTAGGCATTCCATACCCCACCTGTATGTGGATTAAAAGCTTTCTCACTTGTCGCACCCAGAGGGTGAGAGTTGGCCATCATACATCTACGGCCCTTAGTCTCAGCACCGGCTCCCCACAGGGCTGTGTATTGAGCCCCCTGCTGTACACTCTATACACGCACGACTGCACCTCCACCCACCACAATAACATCATAGTGAAGTTTGCGGACGACACTACAGTTGTGGGGCTCATCACTGGAGCAGACGACTCAGCTTACAGAGAGGAGGTTAAACATTTGTCGGTGTGGTGTAGGGAGAATAACCTTCTCCTTAATACTGTAAAGACCAAGGAGCTGGTGATTGATTACAGGAGGGAAAAGACTGACATCACACCACTCATCATCAGCGGGGATTGGGTGGAGCAGGTGTCGGACTTCTGTTTTCTGGGTGTGTACATTGAGGAGGGTCTGACATGGAGTGTAAACAGTGTGAAGGTGCTAAAAAAGGCCCAACAACGTTTGCACTTCCTGAGGGTCCTCAGGAGAAACGACATCACTAAGAGACTGCTGTTATCCTTTTACAGGTGTTCCATAGAATCTATCTTAACATACTGCCTATGTGTGTGGTTTAGTAGCTGCACAGTAGCCCAGAAAAAGGCTCTCCAACGGGTCATTAACATGGCCCAGAAGATAGTCGGTTGTCCCCTCCCTACAATGGTTGACCTTCACAGTGCTCGCTGTGCCAAAAAAGCTCAGAGCATTATTAAAGACACTTTCCATCCCGGTCACTCCTTGTTTGAACTGTTGCCATCAGGCAGACGATACAGGACAATCAAATCAAGAACAAACAGACTTAAAAACAGTTTTTATCCAACAGCAATAACCACCCTTAATGCCATAAAAAAACATTCATAAAACAATACCATATAGTTAAGATTGTGCAATAACTATGACAGAATGAATGGTGGTGTGTGTGTGTGTATCTCCAATAAGATGGGGATTGTTTTTTTCTTTTTATTGATATTGATTTTACTGATGCACCAACTGTTTGGCACTTTTAAATTTCGTTGTACAGGTTACAATGACAATAAAAGGATTACAAAAATGTATATACACAGTATCAGTTCTACTATGGGGAATAACAGTCTGACCACATGTAGACATGCATCCATTTTGCATTCCAGTAAGATTTAAGAATGTTCCAAAGAGCATTTTGAGTGCTTCTGGAAATAAGGAAATCTGGGTTCAAGGAATTGGCATGGTCAGTGTCACAAATTTGCTTAAATTTGGATAGATAAAGTGCCAATATTTCTTCCTTTTACATGACATTTTTCAATTTAGTTTATTTCCAGGTTTAAATAAAAATGTATATATATATATATATATACAATGTAGTCTCAGACTTATATATCACCCACTGTATATCACTGGAGATGAAAGATGGTGTGGAACAATGGCTGAGCAGACCAATTAACATTTGAGTCACTTCGCATCATTAAGTCCTCTGTCTAATGAGGACCTCATAGTGTGAGCAAGACACACGACCACACGGCATTCCAAATCACAAGTGACAACACGTGTTACTATAGAGCATGGTTGTATCATCACCAGGCTATCACTAATCACCATTCTAGGTCATTAGTGTCTTTCCACTGAAGTTCAGAACCCTTTCACCAGTCTAACAATGGAATATTCATGGGATATTTATGCTCTAGAAGATGATCAATTTTTACCCATTATGATATATCATCATGGATCATGCAGGGTAGATGACAAATGCCAAAGTAACACCTTTGTGTGACCTTATCAAGCATCTTTCCTACTGGGAGTGCTCCTCCCCACGCACAGAAGATCAACAAAATGTCTTTACACGCCCTCACCAACACAGTCTGACACATCACCTCCATCATCATGCGTGGTTACATTTCAACCAATACGTTTTCTCTAATCCTCTCAAAGGTCCCACCTTTGGTGGCTATATAAGCTTGTCAGCCTTGAATCACTCTGATCAATTGTTTGTGGGAACTTATTTCTTAAAGCTAGCGCTTCCTTTCATGTCTGAGAGGATGATTTCCCAGTTACAGATGGTGATAGCAACTCTATCTGTCTCTTTGCTGGTGTCTAGCGTCAGTTCTGCACCAACAGGACACATGCTGCTCCAGCTAATCCACTCAGAAGTAGACCCCATGGAAAATGAGGTAAGAAATTTGTGAATGGGAATGTATTTGGATATGGGGAAAATAATAATGGCCATATGGTTTATAAAGTGTATGGTTATTTAAAACGACCAACATGAACTAAATCAGTGTCTAAGATTTGTTCGTAGTGAAGATTTTTAGGAGTATGAAAAGTTTTTGAGCAATAAAATAAACAAAGTAAAGAAATGTCATTCTTTTGTCTCATCAGCTTCAGGACCTCTCTCGTTTACTCTTGCTGAAGCAGCTCACCGAGTCAGTGGCACCCGAAGAGACGGATGCTCTTGCAAGTATTGATGATATTGATGTTCACAATGAAGTGGTTCGCCAGATTCCCCTGTCTCAGCGAGAAAGAAAAGCAGGGTGCCGGAATTTCTTCTGGAAGACTTTCACCTCTTGTTAGTTACCTTGTTGATTCTACTCGTCTTTCTTAAAATCTCCAGACTAAACCCCTTTCAACATAATTCTTGTGAAGGTGTTGTATAATAGTTGTTGTATTCCTATCATGGACTGACCGATTTGTGCTCTTGCATTTCTTCTCTTTATCTCTTATACAGTCTTCATTAACTATGAATGCTCATATTAAAGAGACTTTTAAACAAAGTAAACATTAGAAAGAGTGAACCAATCACCAGCACAAGCAAGTAGAGACACCAGTAATACCATTCAATACAAAGAGAGCTTAACCCCATTTATTTCTCTATGTATTAACTCGGTTTTGTATTTTGTGAACTGATAACCTTCATGTATGCTGTATAAAATGTCTGTGTTAAGGGTCCTATGAAGATTGATTGCAGTGATTATGGTTAAGTTTTAAATGACATTTTAAAGAATCTATAGCTGATAAAGGCTTTGCAACTTTGCAACAATGGATATGTCTTGCTCCTCTTCTGTAATAACTGTGTTCAGGGAAAGTGCATTGGTGTAATCAATTGGATGTAATACAAACAGCAAAAACACAAAAAAGCATTTCGATCAGAGTTGTTTTTTTGTTCATCAGATCATAAGTCAAAACATGAGTCCATACAAATTGGAAGACAACACACTGGACGAAACACATTGGCTGTAAAAACGGAGAGATTTCTGAAATGCATCATTTCCTTCCTACAATCAGCATCATAGTAAAACTAAATGCAACACACCCACAAAAACTGCTTACAAATCCAAACAAGCCCTGAAGTCTACTGGCAGTTTAAAAGTACATCAGCCATTTATTAACTGTGCAGTGCTAAAGGTCATTTGTTAATCAATAATCATCTACAAAGACAACTGGTTCGGGAAAATTATACTATTTGACAAAATGTGACAAATAAATCCAAGGCAAGGTGCAAATAACGCATCGCAGCAGATTTGTTGGTTCAGTAATATATATAGGATAAAATAATGTTAACACTTTACAGTAAGGTTGTATTTATTAACATTAGTAAGTGCATTAGGTATCATGAACCAACAACAAACTAAAGACAGCACTTATTAACCTCTGTTCATGTTAATTTATCAAAATATTATAGTTCATTATTTGTTCACAAATGTTCATAAAGCATTAAAGGAATAGTTCACCCCAAAATATAAATTTTCTCATTATTTATGCCATTCCAGATGTGTATGACTTTCTTTCTCCTGCAGAACACAAACAAAGATTTTTAGAAGAATATTTCAGCTCTGTAGGTCCATACAATGCAAGTGAATGGTGGCCAGAAGTTTGAAGCTCCAAAAATCATATAAAGGCAGCATTAAAAGTAATTCATATGACTCCAGTGCTTAAATCCATTTCTTCAGAAGCCACATGTTGGGTGTGGGTGAGAAAAAAGTTCTTTTTTACTATAAATCTCTATCTTTGACCAGCCCCAACCAGAAGATGGTGACATGCACAAACAATGTGTGTATATGATTTGTCTGTAACCACGGCTGAAATTTATTGGTTAGTGATATCACTGGAACTGACAAAATGTTTAATTCGAGTAGATTAAATATTTCAGAGCTGACCATAAATCCAAAAGTGCACTTCGGTCAGACGCTGAGCATCCGCATACAGGACGCATGCCGCGTCAGCAAAGTGCCTGAACACTGAACGCATGCAGCCCAATATTTCTAACCGCGCGTCCTTGAACGTGCAGAATGCGCATGCGCCTGGAATTATTTGCACAAATTAGTGGATCCACATACTCACATTTCAGTCATTGCTGTCATGCTAGAAGACGTAATCGCTGGTACATAAATAGTAGAAAAAACAAAAACAGTGGATTTGCATGTCAAGAGTGTGCGTGTGAGGAGGTCAGGAGATATCTGCAATTGTATAACTCAAGTCTTAAGGAATATAAAGACGTCTTTATGGGTCTTAGCTCCTGAAGAGAAATAGTCCGATGCCTTAAATGTATACTTCGACAGGCTCTCATTCAACTGTACGCAGACGCTGAGCGTTCAAGTCAAAATCGAAGTATACTTTGGGCTTTACCACAGACATTTTTGCAAAACTACAAAAACATTCAGTATACTTAATTTCCATGATATTGAGATTTTACAAATTTTCCAGGACTTTTCCAATCCTGGAATCACAAGTTTTATCCAGGATTTCCATGACCATGGTAAGATATAGAGGTTAACTGACACCGATACGATACGTTTTTAATTATCGGCATCTGCCGATATATCTTCCCATTTGGCCAATTAGTATATCAAGCTGGAGGAGCCATCTGAGACATGTAAACAACCAATCATAGTTTGTTTTGTTGTTATGTGCCATTGTGCTGCTACAATAATAAACTGGTGTGCAACACAGTCTTATTTAAACTGTCCTGCATATCAGAGCCGCAAAGGACACGGAGGAGCTCATGATGTTTAAAAGTGCTCGCGTGTTTAATTCTACCTCTCCATCCTCAACAGTTCCCAGTTACCTTTTACTGTCTTGTCTAATGATAAAAAAACTTCTATCATGTACCATCTACAAACGTGTGGCTCTATCGTTTAAACAGATTTTATTCACAAAACATGTGCAAATCCAGCGCCCATATCCTGTATGTTACTCTGACTGATGAATGATAAATTATGGTCAGTCCATCTGGCCCGAGTAAACTGTCAAGAGATTGCTGATTGCTGGATCCGCACGAGCTCTTAAAAGCAACTTCAAAGTAAAAGCGCTTCACGTGCGCATTAAGTAAATGCCATATTTACTGTGCACTATATATGCACTGGGTTTCACTCTGTCTTTGGTGAGAAAAGGCGATTGTTAATGCGCACATGCCATCCGTAGTTGCTGGAATCTCTGTGCACTTTTTTATTTCCTTCTTCCTAATATTTTTATTTCTTTATGGGCAAAAAAATTATTAAAATTGGATCACTAAACAGAAGCCAGAAGTCTCTTCTGGTTTCCGTTTAGTGCGGATCTACCTTTTAAAACATAATCTTATTATATTTGTGTTTACCAAGTCAAAGTTTTGTGGGAAATTCAGTGTAAATATACAGTAGTGCTAAATAAAAGTTAATTACATTATGTATATATTTTTTGTTGTTGCAATACATCACCATTATATCAGCCCATCAACCACCCTGCTCTCTGGATATCGCGATCGGCCATTAAAAAAAAACCATATCGGTTGACCACCACCAAGATCCAGTAAAGGAAAAACAACATGCCAGTTCCCTTGTCTATATTTAATTGCTTAACATTAGATAAACAGAGAAAACTGAGAAAATAGGAGAGAGGTTTTACAGTAGAGATCAACCGATAATCCTTTTTTCAAATATTTTTTCTGATATTCAAGCATTTTTCCATAATCGGAAATCGTTTTTGCCATTACAGCAGTGCGTGTGAGGGGAAGCAATGTTAGAACTCCTTGGAATCAATATGCCAGGTGTAACATGTTTTAGCAATATATTGCTTGAATTAATAAACTTTAATGAATGTAAAAGTCATTCATACTCAATTGAAATTGTTTAAATAAATGCTTGATGTGTGGTTTAAGCACTAAGGAACATAGACAAACTCACATAGTGAGTCCAAAAGAGGCTGTAGTCCCAAAGACGTAACATTACTTCTAAAATGAATGTTGTCGAAGAGCCATGGATGATTGCATGTTGGAAATAGAATGGTTTCATTGAATTATCTGTAGCCTGTGCTCTTTAGTCTTGTAAAGTTGCCATTCACCAGGTTGATGCTCAGGCATGTTCCAACAGAATGGCCACCATACATGACCAGCTGCTTTAAACAAAATCTGTACATTATCGGACTCGTAAATATGCAATTAATTGGCATCGTATCGGTTGTAAAAAAAAAATAATATATCGGTCGATCTCTAGTTTACAGAGCACAGAGTCGATAAAGAGATAATAAGAGAGCGAGTACCTGTGGAAATCTTCAATGCAGTGGATCTGGGAGGCGGCACCCACAGTAAAAAGGCACTCCATCCAGGCAACAGCCACAAACCACACATGTGAAACAGCGAGGGTGATAGGCCTTTCCCATTGCCCTCAGGATCTGGTCTAGGATAGGCTCAGAGCATTTCAAAAAGCGCTCAAGAGTGCTCTGAGAAAGCAACAAATGATAGAATGAGAAATGATAGAAGAAAGAATTAAAGGGTAGGTCACCCGCTGACATGAGACTAAAGTAGGACGTTTAATGTACTGTATATAGACTGCAAACTGAAACCACACATTCCATTTGAAAAATCACTGAACAGATTTTTGGTTTAAGATGACGATTAAAGAGGTTGTACATTGTAAAGAGGTCATGACATAAGGAATACATTTTTCCTTGATCTTTTGATATATTCTGTAAGAGGTCATTGTTCTATAAATACATACAGCAAGTTTCAGAACTGAAAACTTCCTCCTTGATAGAAAAAGAGCATTTATTTAAACCAGGCTCTAAAAATGGGCCGTTTTGAATAAGTAGAACTTGTGATGTCACAAGGACCAAATACATCTGCACATGACTGCATCTTCAGCAAGACGTGAATGCTTACTTTCCATCATTACACCCTTGGTCTCTCCCACTGGTGCTCAGTCACACTTATACAGGTAAAGAGGAGAAAGGGTCTGTAGTGGGAGATTCATCTAAAGTGGACTTACACAGCACACCTTCATGAGCCTATCTGGATTTAAACTAGATGAACGGCTTTGGCCATTATCATGAATTTTGTGCCTCTTATAAAGACACAATATCAAGTTATAACACTAAAAAGGAGACCTCCATTCTATTTCATTCAGCTGTGCTGAGTCTTGCTGTTTTCAAAGCATCCTGGACTGTTTTTGCACCCATCTGTGCTATTTTTAATTGTTGGACTTTTGTAAGCATGCACCAAGTAGACATCTTTGATTGTTTTGTTGCGGTTCCAGCAATGTGTGGAACATTTTAAGAGCTTGCTGTTCTGTGTGTAAACAAACATGGAAGATGTGAGATGTGAAGACCAGCGTCTCTGCTTTGGCCGGTTGAAGCGCCCAACATCAGCGTGGATTGCAATACGTTTGTGAATTCAGAACATTCCAGTGTTCATACCAGCGAGGACTGCTTGTGAACCAGTCTTGATTCAAGCTTTGCAAAAGAATGGTTATTGAAAGATGTGGCAGTTAAACACTACCCGTGTATACCCGTGAGTAAACAGTTTAATTCACTAATGTTTCAAATGTCATGATTGTTTGATAGTTTCAGTGCTTGAGTGAACATTTTGATTCATTCAGATTAAATGTGTTGGGTGTACGTTGTGTTAACCCTGAAATTTTGTTGACAAAGGTGCGCTAGGCCTACCCAAACTTTCGTTTTATTATTATGCATTCGGTTCTGACATTTGGCTCATTGGTCGCTTCCACCTGAGTGAGCCCTTTCCTGGTTTCATATTGAACAGGAAGTTCTTGCCCCTATTTCACCATTGCAAAGCCTTTCTATCAAATTAATCTGAGAAGTTACACCCCGTTATCTCGCATCTGCACTCAGTATGGACAAACGTGTCCGAAGTGTTTAATTCAGACATTTATTTAAATGTTGTCTCAAGCATATGGCAGAACCCTAAATCATGTATTAATAAGTCCCCTTTCTGCTGGTCAGATTGAATTGTGAAGGGGGTTAGTACACTCGGTGATCCAAATGAGAGTGGAATGTTGAGACCTTTTGAAGATTTGGTTCAACATTTTTGGGTCCCCAGATCTCAGTTTTTTAGGTATTTACAGCTGCACCACCTGCTCTGTACTATTTTTGAGAGTAGCACACACACCCCCTAAAGCGGCAGATACTCTGGGAGTGGTGATTACTGCTTTTGGAAAAGGTCATGAGGCATCAGTGTATTACTCCCTGTTAATTCATAGTCTGGGGTATGGAGCTTTTCTTCTATTTAAGAGATTATGGGAGAAAGATTTAAACTTGGTATTGGAGGAGGAAGTGTGGGATAGGATTCTAAAACAGGTCAAGTCTACATCCAGAGATGCAAGGGTGCACCTTATGCAATTTAAGATTTTACATTCATTCTATTGGACCCCCTCTAGATTGTATAGGCTCTGTCTTAAAGACCCACCCACCTGAAGGCGATGCCAATTGGAGGATGGAGACACTGCCCATGTTTTCTGGTGGTGTGTTGAGATTCAGGGGTTTTGGATGAAGGGTCAGAGCTTTGTGTGTGATGTGTTGGGCACTCAGATTGTGAATTTGCCCCAGACTCTGTGTTTTGGCCGATGGGGAGGTCAAACATCATGATGTTGGGAATAAAACATAAAGAATTGGGTCCTGACCAGTGTGATGGTTGCTTGATTGTTTTGAGGGGATGGATAGCGCCTCCATGCCATGAGTGGTGCAAGGAGATGGGGAGGGTGGTGGCGTAAGAGGAAATGGTATTTAGTAGACTGGGTAATTTGGATTTGTTGGGAAATGGGGCAAGTGTTTGGCATTCTTGGAGGGCTCTTGGGGTGAGGTTGCGGAGAGAGAGGTTTAGATGTAGATGTGTGTGATTATTATATTTTAAAGGGGTCATGACATGGTTTTTTTTATTGTATTATTATGTTCCCTTAGGTGCAATTATAGTATTAATATATTTTTTTTTAAGAAAAACTTTTAAAATCTAGTGATTTATGACCTTTTCCCACCCTGTTTCTCATCCTCTGATTCAAACAGTCTGTTTTGGGGGCGTTTTCCATTTAAGACTTCAGTGTTAACGCCCACTGTTATGATTGGCTAACGTCAGTGCCTATGTATCAATTATTGACGCCCCCAGCCAGAACAATATGCAAGTAAACTAAGTAAAAACACTGTGATTATTCATAATGAATGAAATTGCACTTTAAAAAGTAGTTTAAAGTTTAAAATAGTTTACTTACAGTTTGCGTCGTCGTTGTTCCCAGAATAGTCGGCACGGACTTATCTTTGAGCAACAGTTTTCTGGCAAAGCCAGCATCATATTGAGATTTGTTCTCAAAACAGTCATCCTTAAAATGTACAGAACAAACGCTTAAGTTAACACTGCCGTGACTGGGACGTCCGCAAAAAATAAACTGCATCCATTTTTCCCTGACGTCTGGATCTTTCGGCAGCTTATTCAGAGGTTTTGTTTGACCACAGCCAGGAACAGCACATCTGTGTGGCATCGTAATTTTCCTGTGCACAAGTAGTCTCTGTCAGAGCTCACTGTCCATCGACTGAACACTTGTGAGGCGACGGCGATACATGAGAATGAGCGTAGTTGTCTTGTGCTGGAGGCGGTCATATGCAAACGCTGGTACGTCACTTCTAACAGTCACGTCACTTCTAACCATGAATCCAGAACGAGCTGTATTTTGAGCTTGATTAAATAAATGATTCGTTTAGAATGGGGAGGACGTCTTAAAATATTAAACTTGCAGGACGTTTTAATGATACAAAGACCTCTTATATACCAAAAGATCAAGGCAAATTTGGTTTCTCATGTCATGACCCCTTTAATTTGATTGATTTATTTATTTTTGTGTATATATGCTCATGTGACCACGGGAGGGGTAATGGTGGGGATTAAATGTTATATGTTGATTCCATGTTTTGTTTTTCGTGTTTTCTGTGTAAATCAATAAAATGTTAATCACAAAAACAAAATGGCAATAATAAGCTTTCTCTTTTTTTGTCTTTATCTCCCTTCTCTCTTTTTCACTAAGCTTTTTGTGCATTAGATATAAATAACATTTCTTATTATGACAACAACCAACAATCAATTGGTATATTTCACCAGGATTTAGAGACTAAATTCAAAACAAGGACACAAATCCAAGCCTTAAAAAATCATGCTTCTATAGACAATATACCTGTAGAGGACAGATGAACCTGAGCATTTAAAGTGGAAAAGAGAGTCAAGGATGCCATCTACAGGAGTGATGACCTATTACACTACTGTACAGGAAAACAGTCGTGTGAAACAATGTGGAAGAAAATAAGTATATAACAGACTTATTAAAGACAGCAAAAAGAGATGTACAAGAGAAACATAAAGAGAAAAGAGAGGATACATGAATGCAGACTGACTATGCAGCAGCTCTCGCAGTAGCTCTTCCTGTCTAGTGCATAGTAGTGCTGGCCTCTCAGTCGGGCTTGGCAGGTGATGCAGGTCAAGCATTCAACATGAAACACCTGCTCCATTGCAATACAGCCACTGCCATCTCCAAGAATATTATCCCCACACCTCGCGCACCTGCCTGAGAGAGAAGATTATCTTGTCTCTGGGCACTGCACTGCTGTTTTTTTTTACTTCTCTCTCTCGCTCTCTCCCGCTACGCGTTGGCCTTTCCCTCTCTTTAAAATTGTACTTTGGTTTTTAAGGAGTACCCCCTGTGTTTGTAATTATTGTAGTTTCCCTCCCCCTGTCCCCTCCCAGATACAGGAAGGCGGGGATGACCTGCCAGCAGACGGGTTGTCATGCCAGGGGCACCCCGGCCTGAGAGAACGAGGGAGGAATATGGCAGGGTGGAGGGCGGGGCCGGGTCGTGATGCTGCACACCCGGCCCCTACTCAGGCTAATCAAGCCTCAGAGAGGGATAAAGGCCAACTGGAGTCTGCAGTCTGGGAGAGAGAGTGTTACGGGCAGCTGTCCGACACCTTTCTGTGTTTGTCTTTTTGTTTCGTTTTTCATTAAACTATTTTTTAGACCGTCAAGCTGGTTCTCGCCTCCTCCTTTCCATTAACCCCTTTACAAACTGATAATACACTACTGCATTCAGCTATGTTTTAAGGGCTGTAAACTATAATCTCTCCTCCTGCTTGACATATTACTTAACGTATATTACACCTGCCTGTTATCTCGTAGGTCTCAAAATTGATTTATAATGTAAACATGCATATAAGTCTATAAATAAATATTCTGTAACAGTGGATATCCAAAATAAATCATTCACAATATGCATACATAATCTAAATATGATCACATTCTGACAAATCTTCTAACTCTCAGAAGTCTTACCTTATTAGGTTAATATGCTGATGCTTGGTCTTGACCCTTCTTTGATGTGGGACCCTGGCCGACTCACCCCCCTGACATATTTCCTGAAACACCCTTATAGGCACCTGGATCTCCATGAGGCTCATAATATGGTCCATCTTGCTGAGGGGGGTGAGAGGCATGCTAACAGTGTGGTGACGGTGTGTACACCTGCTCTGCTTGATGCCCACCCTGAGAGTATGTTACAGGCTGTGCGCTTTTTACATGTACTGTAAAGCGTGGGCCAGCGGGGGTGGAGGCGGTAGTGTAAGAGGCAGGCACTGGTTGCAAGTATGGTTTGTGGATGCAGGAGAAGGATGATGGGTAAGCATAGTCTGCCTGAGGTGTTGAGGTGTAAGGTGAGGGGTGGTACTGTCTCTGGAGTGGAGGGATGTAGCCCATTGAGGGCCTGATTAGTGTTGGTGCCACCATCTGGTTGAAGGGTTTATAGCAGTCAGTGGGGAGGTGCTTGCTGTAAGGCACATTGTCATATAACTGTAGGACAACAAAATAATAATTTGTCTGTTTTTAACAACAGAAAACAATATAAGAAAGAAATATGTAAATATATTGCTTTGTTACTTTGTAAAAGAGGAGCACAAAAAAAAAAAGTGGTCACTAATACCAAAATTTTTTCCAATTTAGCTTATTTATTTTTAAAATTACTGTGTGAAGTGGCAATTTTTCACTGCACGTTACGGTTCGACTCGACTCACTTTACTTTTCTGAGCTTTCTTTTCCACTGCAGTTTAGTGCTGCCTCAACGTGGGTGGGATTATAGGCCGATCGTCATAGTTGTGCCATCTCTACAGCGTGACATCATCTTAAATGCGTCATAAAACAATAACACGACTGCTAGCTGTTAGCTACTAGCTCATTGTACTGCATAAAGCAGTTGTTTCATGGTGATTTTACTCAAGTGTGACAGTTAAATGCCTGGTTGTTTTAGAAGCAAGTTTTCCAGTAGCTAGTCATTTAAATAAAGTGAACATTTCAAACAGAGTACAGAGTTAATATACCATCCTCCATCATGGACTCTAGCCATGGCTGTGTCCAGGACACTCTCCCTTTCATTGCTCGGCGGTCTAGATAGCATCCATTTGGTCGAACCACTTCCACATTTCCTTGATGGTTCTATAGTCACCTGAGGTTTTTTTTTACTTTTCCCTACACTGTTGGTAGGTCTGGTGGTATCCATGTCTCAGATGTGCGGCCAACAGCCGAGACTATTCCTGGAAGACATTTTCGTTTTGTTCGCTGAGACACTTCCTGAGAGACTTTTTCCGTTTGCCACTAACGAGAGGAACGTCTGCACCTCGTTTATTATGTCCTGTGTCAAAAATCCAGTGACGCTGGTAGTGACGATTCTCTCTGAGCAATCAGTGATCTGCAGGGTTTTGACATCACATTTAGTATCAGCTCGGCTTGCTTGGAACCTAAACCGAGGTGGTACTAAAAAAAGGATCAGGTACTATCCCACAGTGGAACACCCCCCAAAAAGCGACGCGATATGAGCAATGCAGATTTTCTGTACCTGTGCACTTGAGTTCAGAGGATGACTATCCAGGTCAGCCAGCATGCAAGTGAGAGTCTATCTGCATCAATAGTAGATTTGTGCTTCTCTGATCCTCGATTCTGATCAAACAACAGGATGTCAAATTCACAATATTATATACGTTCAAGTAGCAGAATCATGACCGAATGTGGAAAATGTATAAATCTGATAAAAGAAATAAGAATATCAGGGTTCTTAATCCTTTTCACGAAAGAATTTCCATGACTTACCCAGTTGTTTGTGAATTGTGTAGGCCTACATGGATTTTTAAAAATCATTTTATAGAGATTGCACTCATAGAGATCAATTTCTAGCAGATTAAATAATTAGCTGAGACTACCTCATTTGTTTTTTTTTTTATACATTTCCATGACTTTTCCAGGCCTGAAAAATCTAAATGTAAAATTCCCAGATATTTCCAGTTTTTCCATGACCATAGGAACCCTGAATATTTACACTTTTACAAGCTTAGTGTCTTGTCCTCGTCTAAATGTATTATCAAGGCTCAATCTACTCCCATCATTGGACAAAGCATTATATGTTTTGAGAAACCTGAAATCTTTGTTTGTGTTCTGCAGAGGAAAGAAAGTCACACATCTGGGTGAGTAAATGATGAGAATTTTCATTTTTTGGCACACCATCCCTTTACGAACATAATATGACACATGCCAGAAAAATGACATCTTAACATTAAATCATGTTCAATTTTGTCTTTTGATTCTCTCATCACAACACATTTGTACTTGTTAATGAACATATGGGTATCACTGATGTGAAGCTCATGGTTGGCCATGTGGGGCCTCTAGGTGTGGTGGTCTGAAGTGTAGTATCGTTCTCCCATGTTGGGAGAAAGAGGGCAATAGACAGAAGACCCTGAGAGATCATTTTGATGCTGGTGCTGCATATTTCCAACTTTTGAGCACGCAAACACAGACAGACATCAGCACAGAACAAACAATGGTTCAGTCCAAGGTTATTTTTTTAACAAGGACTAAGCACAATACATCAACTGCGAACAGTATTCAAGCTTTTAAAATTATTTATATTTAAAATCTAAATTCACACAAAACAAACTTAAATAGATATTAATTATGTACTTGTGAACATAAGCATGTCTTTGTATCACAATATTATAGACTGTACTAAGAATTCAGCACAGCGTATTATTATGACCCATATGGTGGATGAGGCAAAAGGAGTGATGTGTAAACACTCAACATTAATTAGAAGACCGATATATCGGTTTTACTGATTAATTATAGGGCTCTGGATTGATACAGATTTCCCGATTCAATTTGATTATGATTCACAAGCTCTCGATTCGATTCAAATGTTTATTTCAGTTATAATGTCCCTTTTGCTTACAAATAAAATAAATGCTCTCCCAGCTAATGCTGTTAATTATACAGGGGACCTTTTAACTGGGTACTTTTGGAAAATATTAATTTTACTAATGATATTTTTTTTTTACTTTTTCCATCATTTTGTTCACATTTTGGCTTTTTAAAAATGAACAAATAAATATATTCAACCAATATATAAGATATATTTCATATATTATTTTTGTTACATATTTATGGTTAAATTGCATAATTTGTACAAAAAGTACAGAAAGGGTATAAAAAGAGAAAGTATTCACTGATAAATGGGTTGCGTCTCGTCTTGGACACACAGAACAACTTTTACTCTCATCACGCTGTGCAAGGATCTCGCTGCTGAACGCCTCTACATGAAAACTCAAATGTTACAAGGGTAGGAAGAGAAAAATCCAGTCTCCACATGGTTCTCACCTGAGGGTCCAGTGGCCATATATCGTACAGGCATACCATTTCCTCCTGGTCCACCATTTTGGTCATACATGTTATATTTGGTGCTTTGGACAGGTACAACTTTCTTGGGTGGTCTGTAGAGGGCGGCTCCAGATAAAGACATTGCTGGTGTGGTTCTATCTGGGCTACCCAGAGTCCTTGGAGGGAGCCAGGTGGGGCCAGACATGCCAGGCTTCTGTCAGGACAGCACAGAAGATATATGATGTCACTGCTGAGGACTGCTAATTTAAACTTTTAGACTTACCAGTTGTTTATCTAATTCAGAATCCAATCTGATCAGATCCGATTTGTGAATCTTCATTCTCTGGCATATCTGTAATGTTTGCTATAGCAATGACATTGTGACAGTATGCAAAAAAACAAAAAAAAAACTGATGGACCATGCCTTATGAGGCAGTGGCAGGTATGGAGCAGGCTGGCATGTGCCGCTGTATTTTGTGCTGCTGTCTCCGCCTTGTATAATGGTTCAAAGCGTTGTGTGGTCCAAACTGACAAGCAATGACTGGTGTTGTGTGGTAGCCACCTTTGATGAAACGGGTGCGGGAAGATTCCACTAATAATATTCTCAGACAGGCCCACACTTCGCCATCAATGCCAGCATGTTTCCTGCAACAATGTTTGACATACTCTCATCGACCACTTTATTAAGTACACCACCTACTTATTCATGCGAGTATCTAATCGGCCAATTGTGTGGCAGCAGTGTAATGTATAAAATCATGCAGATACAGATCAGGAGCTTCAGTTAATGTTCACATCAACCATCAGAATGGGGAAAAAAAATATCTCAGTGATTTAGACCATTGTGATGATTGTTGGTGCCAGATGGGCTGGTTTGAGTATTTCTGTAACTGCTGATCTCCTGGGATTTTCACACACAACAGTCTCTAGAATTTACTCAGAATGGTGCCAAACCCTAAAAACATCCAGTGTGCGGCAGTTATGCAGACGGAAATGCCTTGTTGATGAGAGAGGTCAACAGAGAATAGCATCTGCATGATTTTATACATTACACTGCTGACACGCAATTGGCTGATTAGATAATCACATGAATAAGTAGGAGTAGAAGTGTACCACTTAAACTGATTTCCAGAAATGTGATTTGAATAGGATTGAATAGGTGAGAAGTTAAAAAGCAGGAAAAGGCAACCATTCACAACTGAAAGGGGAATTCCAGGGTTCCTTAGTCAAATTGCCTTTATCACTACGTCCTCTCTCTCTCTCTCTCTCTCTCCTCACTCACTCACTCACTCACTCACTCACATGTTGTGTTTCCATGTTTTATGGGGACTTTCCATAGACATAATGGTTTTTATACTGTACAAACTTTATATTCTATCCCCTAAACCTAACCCTACCCCTAAACCTCACAGAAAACATTCTGCATTTTTACATTTTCAAAAAACATAATTTAGTATGATTTATAAGCTGTTTTCCTCATGGGGACCGACAAAATGTCCCCACAAGGTCAAAACTTTCGGGTTTTACTATCCTTATGGGCACATTTGGTCCCCACAAAGTGATAAATACACGCCACACACACACACACACACACACACACACACACACACACACACACACACACTTGGAATGTATTCGTTCTGCTCACAAGTCTCCCATTGGTACAATAGCCATTGTCCCAAACACTTGGGTCAATCATGACCCTTAATATACAGAGCCCCGTTCATGAAAATAAGATAGGAAATGTTATGTAATGAACAGCTTTTCACTTGAGCCATCTGGTCAAGCTTAAGAGAGTCCGCTTGACAGTCTGTCCTGTGTACTGAGAAGTGTTTGTTATTATAAGCTTAAGAAAGCAAAACAAACAAACCTCACAACATCATCACCCGTTACAAATGCCGTAAACATAAATGATATTATTTATAGGCTTTTATTCACAACCTTCCGCGTTTCCTTCTAACACAAGACAAAAAATACGTGCTAGTGTAATTGCACTGGATTACGTCCACGCAAATGTCTAAGGGGACGTTCAGACAGAACACGTTCTTCCGTTAAAAAAAGCTTGACGCAACGAACACATACGCAAGGGTGTCGAGGCGCGTTTTTAACACAAGTTATTTTTTAACTTGAATACGCGCTGGAAAAATACAGCATGTTTACACAAGTTAAAACTGAAATATTGAGAGGACGGATGCAAGAATGTGCGCGGTGTGAACGGCCCCTAAGTTTACAACAAGATAAATGTCCACACAACACCGGTTGCACCTGTAAAAGTGAAAACTCATACTAAAATCATCTGTTATTATCTGTGGGGTTACAAATACAAAGTGTTCATGCAAAGTGTAAAAAGTAGATGCCCCATGCGAGATTGTTGTTGTAAAACTCTCACCCTCACTTACACTATACGGGACATTTCTATCAGGAAGCTTTGAGATACCCCAATAAACTTCTGCGCTCGGTTGCAGTTTGGTAACCCACTTTTCCAAGATGCAGCATCAGCCTGTATGAAGCAGTCCAAACGCGTGACGTCAGGCCGTTATGATATTTTGGGAAACCAGAGCAGAATGTGTCCGACATAGGTCTACAATAGCTATATGATACGGTGCCAATCTTAGGAAATTGATGTTGAGCTGTATCCCGTTATATAGGCCTATATATACACTCACCTAAAGGATTATTAGGAACACCTGTTCAATTTCTCATTAATGCAATTATCTAATCAACCAATCACATGGCAGTTGCTTCAATGCATTTAGGGGTGTGGTCCTGGTCAAGACAATCTCCTGAACTCCAAACTGAATGTCAGAATGGGAAAGAAAGGTGATTTAAGCAATTTTGAGCGTGGCATGGTTGTTGGTGCCAGACGGGCCGGTCTGAGTATTTCACAATCTGCTCAGTTACTGGGATTTTCACGCACAACCATTTCTAGGGTTTACAAAGAATGGTGTGAAAAGGAAAAACATCCAGTATGCGGCAGTCCTGTGGGCTGAAAATGCCTTGTTAATGCTAGAGGTCAGAGGAGAATGGGCCGACTGATTCAAGCTGATAGAAGAGCAACTTTGCCTGAAATAACCACTCGTTACAACCGAGGTATGCAGCAAAGCATTTGTGAAGCCACAACACGCACAACCTTGAGGCGGATGGGCTACAACAGCAGAAGACCCCACCGGTACCACTCATCTCCACTACAAATAGGAAAAAGAGGCTACAATTTGCAAGAGCTCACCAACATTGGACAGTTGAAGACTGGAAAAATGTTGCCTGGTCTGATGAGTCTCGATTTCTGTTGAGACATTCAGATGGTAGAGTCAGAATTTGGCGTAAACAGAATGAGAACATGGATCCATCATGCCTTGTTACCACTGTGCAGGCTGGTGGTGGTGGTGTAATGGTGTGGGGATGTTTTCTTGGCACACTTTAGGCCCCTTAGTGCCAATTGGGCATCGTTTAAATGCCACGGCCTACCTGAGCATTGTTTCTGACCATGTCCATCCCTTTATGGCCACCATGTACCCATCCTCTGATGGCTACTTCCAGCAGGATAATGCACCATGTCACAAAGCTCGAATCATTTCAAATTGGTTTCTTGAACATGACAATGAGTTCACTGTACTAAAATGGCCCCCACAGTCACCAGATCTCAACCCAATAGAGCATCTTTGGGATGTGGTGGAACGGGAGCTTCGTGCCCTGGATGTGCATCCCACAAATCTCCATCAACTGCAAGATGCTATCCTATCAATATGGGCCAACATTTCTAAAGAATGCTTTCAGCACCTTGTTGAATCAATGCCACGTTGAATTAAGGCAGTCCTGAAGGCGAAAGGGGGTCAAACACAGTATTAGTATGGTGTTCCTAATAATCCTTTAGGTGAGTGTATATATATAATCTCATGTGCATGCCTATTTTTAAGATTTACATATTTAAATTTCATGTAAAAATTCCATCAATTTGAATGGAGCAATTTTTTTTTATAAACAAAAATGAACAATTAACATATTTCTACCACAACTGGAGTTGGGAGTTTGAATCCAGGGCTGTGCTGAGTGACTCCAGCCAGGTCTCCTAAACAACCAAATTGGCCCGGTTGCTAGGGAGGGTAGAAGTCACATGGGTTAACCTCCTTGTGGACGCTATAATGTGGTTCTCGCTCTCGATGGGGCGTGTGGTGAGTTGTGCATGGATGCTGCGGAGAATAGCGTGAAGCCTCCACACACGCTACGTCTCCGCGGTAACGCGCTCAACAAGTCACGTGATAAGATGCGCAGATTGACGGTCTCAGATGCGTAGGTAACTGAGATTCGTCCTCTGCCAACCGGATAGAGGCAAGTCACTACGCCACCACAAGGACTTAGAGCATTGGGAATTGGGAATTGGGCATTCCAAATTGGGGAGAAAAAGACAAAAAAAATAAAAAAAAATTTATTTATTTTATTGGTTTGTTAAAAACTACAGAATTTACTGTGCTCTAATTTTATAATGAAACTGAACTGAAATGCATAAATCTTAAAATAATTATTATTTTATTTATTTATTTTTTTTGTTGAGTAAATCACTCGAATCCTATTATTTTTCCTCTTTGGATTTATTTAAACCAGATAGGGCTAAACACACTGGCACTAAATAATCCCCATAACTGTACTCTGCATGATTAATCTGCGTGAGCATTTGATCCCGACAATCCAACATTTGCATTCACGAAATAATCTTGCATTACAGTCTGACTCGAAAACATGGTAACGTTGATGGTGAAAGATTATTTCACTTACAACATAAAATACAGAATAATAAAAGGATGTATGGGTTGCTCTGGGTTAATATATTAACACAGCTGATTGTAGGGAATTATTTGGAGAAATAGACCAAAAGTGGGGGAACGGATGGCTAAAATGTTTGATATAAAAGGCAGATTATATTGATACTTGGCTCTTGATTTTATTTATCAAATGGAAGAGGAATATGGTGTGAATAGGGTCAGAATTAAATGGATGACCTCAACCATCCATTCAAGATGTTTTAGCCTAAGATAGCAACAAATTATCTGTTCTCATTGTTGTTCTGAGAATAGGCAGCAAGTACATTTGTTCCCTCAATTGAACTGAGTAATAACGACGTCTCCAAAACGTACGTAATTAAGTTCACATAACTTGGTGTTCACATCGAATGAACGTAAATATCAAGTACTATTAAGTTAATGTAACTAGATGCAAGTAGACTTAACTCAGATTTGCTATTTAAATATTGCTGTTTATTCTTAATAATATTTATTGAATTGACTCAAATTTAGATCATGCAATAACAGTTCAAATAAATTATTAATAACCAAATAAAGATTAAAACCAATTCTAGTTCAATCAAATAAATGAAGTTTTCACAGAAATGCATAGACACCAGTTCTTCAGTTGCACATGCACAAGTTGAGCTGAGATTAAGTTAACAGGGTCCAACTTGACTAAAGGGGACACAGATCACTTTAATGGTGTCATCACATGAAACAGCATAAGTAATACTACAAAAGAGCTAAAACCTCAGTGCACTCTTAATAACAACAATTTAAATGCTCCCTTTGACCAAATAAATAATTCAAGTGCAAATTAGAGGTTTTCCCCATAGCCTTAATTTTTACTCAATAGTATTGAGTTATTATGACTGAAAATCAGTCTATAGATTAAAATAAAGTCTTTAGATTTTCAAGGAAAATCAGTTTAAGGAACATAGATATCAGAGTTATTAGCCCAAAACTTGAAATTTCCTCATGTTTAATTAAGGCAACTTGATTTTTCCACTAATGACAACATCAGGGTTTACATTGTTGTCAATTTGAGAAAAGTCGAAAAGCTGAAATCCTCTCCTCAAACATCAACCAGGTCATATCGAATAGGTGCATCTGAATCTATTTATTCAATCAACAATAGCTCTATTTGATCAATGCACTTTTGGACTATGGGAAAATAGTTTGTAGGCTTTATATATATATAAAAATAAAAAATCCAGTTTGGACAGGCAATTTGGGAAATGTTGTTTTGTCTCAAATTTACATCATAATGTTAGACATTTTGATCTTGGTATATTTTTAAACAAATTGTAAACTCTCTTTTAGGATGCATGATAGCCCAGTGTTTCAAGATAGAAACATTGTTCTCTGTGTAAGGAGCAAACAGTGTTTTGTCTTTGAGCTTTTCTCAGGCTTTGGAATGTTAATAATTTCTGGCTTTATCTTTTTTCGAACGTTTCCTTTCCAACACGCAAGATTTGTTCAACATCTGAGACTCGTGTTCTCAGAGAGCTCTAGTTGATCATTACCCCCCCCAGCCTACCTATATATTTCATGCATTTGCATCTCACTCTCGCTCACGCTCTCTCTCTCTCTCTCTCAATATGTGATCTTTTTTAGTACATCCAAACTTTAATCATTGCCCATTTTATTCATAACCCCAGCACCTCCTGCTACCTTCCTCAAGAGGATAAACAACCCCCTTTATCCCCAATCCACACCGGATGAGCTCAAAGCATGTCCTTATATGTCCAAATCTCTCAGCTTCAACAGGAATATCCAACTGCAGTCATATATTACAGTGGTGCTGTTGGTGTTTATGTGTTTATGTGATCATGTTTATGGTTGTCATTCGAGGCAAGTATCGATGGTTCTCAAGATAAACAGTTTTCAGGATTGCAGATTATTATTATAATTTTTTTGTTCCACAGAAAACACAAAATTGCATATTTGTGATAAGCCATTAACTTTTTTATAATCGTCGATTGCACTTATGTTGTTCCTTATAGATTCATGCATTCCTTAGTAGAAAAAACACAGTGAGTCAACTTATAGAACATACTAAATTACTGCTCCATAAATCATTCAGATAGTATAAGACCTTAAAAGAGAATAACAGTAAGAGTCACAGAATTACAATCCAGCAGTGCTAACCCACTCAGGCTTCACAGAACACCAGGCAAGACACACAGCTTTGAGGATCTGATCTGGACGACACTGCTGCAGCCAGTCTGACAGACTGGATGGTTTCCGCTAATTGGCTGAGCTCGTTTAGTTATGGTCTCACTTTTCCTCGGCCGCCCCCTCTCTTCCGTTGCTTGCACAATGCCTGGAAGTCGCCTAGACCCACATCTCCCTCTGTTGTTTTTTCTCTCTCTCTTTTTTGACATGATTGAGCCGCAATCAAAACAAATAGGAGCACACCGACACACACACGCACTCAACACCCTTGCATAACGACCTCTCAAACAACTCTTACATGTATTTTTGTGACAGTAATCATTATTACTTGACAAACGTAGATTACGTTTACGTAGAATGTAAAAGAATATTTTTTTTCTTTGTGTAAACAAAATGATCCGAATGTGTGACTGGCTGTGTCCAAACAATTCTGCATAAGGTTTAAAACTAAATTGCTAACAAGTTAGCCATACAGCTAAGCCAGTAACAAGCCAGAGTGTGTGGTCACGGATATCATTGCATGTGTCTGTGTGCTGACTCGTGATTTTGCCCTGAAAACCCTCTCTATGAACTGTGAGTAAAGAAGTTGAGGTAACTTTCCGTTTGTTTTTAAGCTATAGGAGACCTGCGACCCCCATATCCCCAGTCTCATTCTCCTGCCTGCTTTATTGACGGATGTCCTGCACAGGCATTTTATCCCTGCCTATGTCTGCATGTGGCGTGTGTGTTTGTATAATTGTGTGTCTCACAGGAAGCCTTAGTGGGGGTGGGCTGTGGAGTGGAGAGGTTGTTCCATAGTTCCTGCACATCTGCACACTGCATTTCTTTAGGTGTCGCTTAGTTGTTTTTGAATCGTGAGAGAGGGGTACTACCATATCACTTTTTTAAAACTCTCCTATTTCCTTCCCTTCATTGCTCATTACAAGCTTTCAGAAGCCAACACACACACATACTCCTGTCACAGGAAGCCAGACAGAGGTTTCCGGCTGACCTGGCTGCATTTACAGAGTTTCTTATCTTTGGCCTTTCTTTCATTCAGAGCCCATGTTCATGTTCATGTTCAGCCCGGTTCAATAAGTCTACAAACAAAGACTAAGGGAGACTCACTTGAGATGACTGATGTATCCTCAATGCAGTGCTAAGTCGGGGGAATCTGCACCCTTACCGCTTTCTCTCCAGACAAACGATCGATCACGCCCCCGCCACCACAGCAACCATATAGCAATTCCTTGCCAACCATGCAAAACACTCTACATAGTGGCACCATTCAAAATCTCTTCAGAAAATTTTCAAATCAAATATTTGTTTTAATTACAAAATGGAGAATTTGAATGCAAATGAATTAGTAATTTGGCTGATGCATTACTCCAAAGTGATTTACAGTACACTTATTACAGGGACGGTCCCCAAGAGCAAGGGTGGGGACTTGGGGAACTGTGGAAAATTTTAGTGAGAGAGAAAAAGTAATAGCAATTGTTATATTCAAATGAGAGCCTTTGTTTTGAACAGTAAAGCTAGGTGCACACTATGATTTTTACTGTCCTTTATGACAGTTGCTTGTCAATATGATCCCAGTGAGAGCTTGGGTAAAAGCCATGGCACACATTACACTTCATAGCCAAGACAGTGGTTGAAATGTTCTCGATTGCCAGTGCTGACTGGGAGTTTTATTTCATCTGGCCATTTTTGGACCAGACACACTGCACAACTGCACCACAAAAGACACTGGCAGAACTTTTTTAGAAGCTAAGGTTCATCGCAAAGGCATCGGTAAACATTTAACAATTAACTAATTCTTACAACAAGCGATCGCAGACTGATGACAAGAGACATTTTTATGATCCTTGAAAGTAGTCTCACATTGTAAAATCGTAAAGTGTGAACCCAGCAATGGCTTCACTATGGGCAGTACAGGGTGTGCAGTCGCACTGGAGCCCGACAGTGAGAGTAATCACTGTCCAGACGGCGTAAAAAAATGACAGGTATAAATGTCTCCCCAGGTGCTTTGCACAGGGGCCCGTAAGATCCAAGTTATGCCTCTGGAACCCAGCTTTATAAATAACCATATATACGAATAGTTAAGCAAACTTCTATAGATGGACATATTTGCCTTAATATTTTTAGAAGGGGCCCCTCCTAAAGGGATCATCTTATTTGAGGATCAAAAAGTTTTCCTAGGATCAAAACGTTTGTAAACCCCTGCCTTGAGAAGGCTGAGATCTTTAACCACTAGTCCACACCACTTCATTAGAAAGTACAGTTCTTATATGAGTTTTTCATTGGTCTTTCTCATCAAAAGATTTTTTGGCACTTTGGTCAAGTGAGTTTTCTTTGGTTAGTTGAACTCCTGGACAGTGTTGACATGACATTTGACCCTTTGACAATACAAATAAGCCCACGCAGGCAAACGCACGCACGCACGCACGGTACATCAAGCATGCACTCTTAACACATAAACTTACATACTCTAAATTCTTCTCACCCCAAAAATACACTACAAATAAAAAGGGTCAAAAAGGACACTACCCACTTTCCTGTCATCACTGCTCTAATACACAACAATAAATACTGAAACGTAGGGGCCTGAAGCCTTTTCCCGCTGAGCGTCTACCGCGTGGGCAGCTTGGGGAAGGTGATGAAGAAGGTTTGAGTTTTTGCCCTGATCAGAGACCATTCTCCCTCATCTAGATCCCAAACCCAGTCATTATAAAGAACACCAAAGCACTGACCTAAGATCGGTGAGAAAAGGCAGCTTCTACTAACACAGGAAATAAACACCCTGGCTGTATTGGACTTCCTGCCCAGTGATATAAAGGATACTTACTCTTGGGACAGGCTGGTCAGTTTTTCAGAGATATGGTTGTGTGAGGGAGGTTACACTGTGTGACTGGTTGTTTGAGATCGGAAGGGGTAAGGACAGGGTTTCGTGCGTGTTCTCGTCCCTGCTGGTCGGGGTGAGTTCCCATTGAACTCTTTTCACACCTGGATTTTATTGGTATTTGCTTTCAGACAAATTGTTTTAATTGTAGCATAATCAAGCATCTTTGTTCAGTTTTCATTTGGAAAGAATACATGGTTTTATTTCATTTCTTTTCTGCTCAAACCACATGCACAAAGCATTGAAACCACATTGATGCATCCTATGCATACGATATTTGACTCATCTAAGGAGGTATCATGAATTATGAATCACTAATTGTGGGACGAAGATTGCACCTGAATGAATGACAACTTAATTTCTTTACTGTTCTCAAATACATCTGCGGTTACTTTGTACTGAATATTTAAGATGCATTAGCAAGATTATTTGTAATATTTTGTATTTGCATTTTGCATGATTTGTACATATTTATTTTCTTTGCTACTAACTAAACTAACTTACTATCAGGGCATCACATTTCTACTGTGTATAACTTGTCATGGTACGACAGAATGCTTCTGATAGTGGTGTATAATTGGAGTTGTATCCATGAAGCTGATGTTGTGGGTTAAAACTTTTTTTTTCTCACTTTTGATGGCAGGTACGAGTAGGGAGCTGGCCTCCCCAAACAGATGAATCTTCAGAATCGTATTTTGCCCCACTTTTTGTTCCCACTGTAGAAAGGTAATTTAATATGCCATCCATGTATATGACATACTATAGGAAGCTTTACAGGATCATTAAGACTAGACTTCATTGGGACTTAATTTGCCTTAACATGGCTTAAATTACTGTCGTTTTTTTCTGTAGAACTGTGGTCGTAAGTCCCAAATTTTCATCTGTAGTACTTCATATAATAACTAAAACATCTAAATAAAATGCCTTTTCAAATAGTGAAATAAATGCAGATGGAGGTGGAAGGCTACATAAAGGAATTCACCCGCCACTGCAACGACGTATTGCTCAACTTAAATGAACTACGGCGTCGGGACATTCTGACAGATGCCACTCTGCTAGTGGGCACCGCAAAGCTGAGTGCCCATTGCGCTGTGCTCATCGCATGCAGGTTAGTCAAAATTCACTTTATCTCACCCTCCCTCATTTCTTCTTTCCTCCCTCCTCCTGCCTGTTTTTGTGTTTGAGCCAAGAATTTAATTGTTTTAAAGGAAATGTTCACCCAAAAATGAAAATTCTCTCATTATTTACTCACCCTCATGCCATCCCAGATGTGTATGACTTTCATTCTTCTTCAGAACACAAATAAATATTTTTAGAAGAATATTTCAGCTCTGTTGGTCCATACAATGCAAGTGAATGGGTGCCAAAATTTTGAAGCTCCAAAATCCACATAAGGGCTGCATTAAAAAACTGCAGATGACTCAAGTGGTTAAATCAATGTCGTCTGCAGCAATATGATAGCTGTGGGTGAGAAACAGAACAATATTTAAGTCTTTTTTTTAAACTATAAATTCTCCTCCCTGTTCAGTCAATATCCACTTTACTTTCACATTCTTCTTGCACATTACCCTCTCCTGGACAGAGAGGACAATATATTATAAAAATGACTTAAATATTGATCTGTTTCTCACCCACATCTATCATATCATGTCTGAACATTGATTTAACCACTGGAGTCTTATGGATTACTTTTATGCTGTGTTTATGGCACCCATTCACCTCAATAGTGAGGACCTACAGAGCTGAAATATTCTTCTAAAGATCTTAATTTGTGTTCTGCAGAAGAGAGTCATACACATCTGGGATGCTAGGAGAAAATCATGAGTGAAATTTCAATTTTTTTCAAGACAGTTAAGCATGTGTGTGGTCAAAACCCTCCTCTTATAAGAAATTAATATTCAGCCATGTGGCACACAACATTTTTTGATTCACAAGATTATTGTATCAGAGCAGACATACTATTTTCTGTCTTCAAGTCAGAGATGTTTCTTCATGTCAACTCATCTTTTACTATATTTATCAATCTTTTTTTTAAATACAGAATCTTTGTTACATTTTATAACACCTAAATTAACTTCTACATATTTCCACAGTGGATTCTTCTACTCTCTCTTCTCTCGTCGTGTGGCTTGTGGCGAGCGAGGCTTTTCGCTTACCCTTCCAGAGGGGCTGGACACGTGCAGCGTGTCCCTGTTGCTGGATTTCATGTACACCTCCCGACTTTGTCTCACGCCCCGTACCGTGTCTGGAGTGCTTGTCACCGCCACCTACCTGCAGATGGAGCATGTCGCAGACACCTGCCGAGCATTCATTCAGCACAGGTGAGAATGAAATCTAAAGCAGAGAAAGTAGTAGAAACACATTGGTATGATCATTACACTGATAATGGAATGAGGTGTGCAGATCAATTCTCCTAATTCCAACCAATAGCAGAATACCAGAATTAATCTAATAGGAGTACACATAATCCCTTAGGACAATATTCACAGACTCTAAGTTCTGGAGCAAGATTGCAATTTTGTAGACATTCCCTTAAAAAAATAAAACTGATAAAAATGTATGCAATGTTCTATGATGATAGCAGTGTTCTGGAAAAAGTAGTTCTGAGCACAAGAAATGTATGTATTTGAACTGTGCTCACACTGATAGATGTAACCATTAAGGCTGACAGAGAATGTATTTTTGCAGTGAGACGGTCTCCGTATGTCCTCCTTTGATGGAGCCAGACCCCAGAGTGGCCCTTGGTGGCAGGTCGCCACCTGTGCATTCCACCGTCTTCTCCCCATCAAGGCCTAAAGCTGATGCAGAAGATCCAAGCCCAGACCGAGCCAGGTAAAAGGAGAGGGAGGGAGGGAGGAGAGAGAGAGAGAGAGAGAGAGAGAGAGAGAGAGAGAGAGAGAGAGAGAGAATGTGTGAAGTGTAAAGAGAAGGAGCTGAAAAGAAGGGAAAATGTATATGAATATACACTCACCTAAAGGATTATTAGGAACACCATACTAATACTGTGTTTGACCCCCTTTCGCCTTCAGAACTGCCTTAATTCTACGTGGCATTGATTCAACAAGGTGCTGAAAGCATTCTTTAGAAATGTTGGCCCATATTGATAGGATAGCATCTTGCAGTTGATGAAGATTTGTGGGATGCACATCCAGGGCACGAAGCTCCCGTTCCACCACATCCCAAAGATGCTCTATTGGGTTGAGGCCAATTTAATACAGTGAACTCATTGTCATGTTCAAGAAACCAATTTGAAATGATTCGAGCTTTGTGACATGGTGCATTATCCTGCTGGAAGTAGCCATCAGAGGATGGGTACATGGTGGCCATAAAGGGAGGGACATGGTAAGAAACAATGCTCAGGTAGGCCGTGGCATTTAAACGATGCCCAATTGGCACTAAGGGGCCTAAAGTGTGCCAAGAAAACATCCCCCACACCATTACACCACCACCACCAGCCTGCACAGTGGTAACAAGGCATGATGGATCCATGTTCTCATTCTGTTTATGCCAAATTCTGACTCTACCATCTGAATGTCTCAACAGAAAATCGAGACTCATCAGACCAGGCAACATTTTTCCAGTCTTCAACTGTCCAATTTTGGTGAGCTCTTGCAAATTGTAGCCTCTTTTTCCTATTTGTAGTGGAGATGAGTGGTACCCGGTGGGGTCTTCTGCTGTTGTAGCCCATCCGCCTCAAGGTTGTGCGTGTTGTGGCTTCACAAATGCTTTGCTGCATACCTCGGTTGTAACGAGTGATTATTTCAGGCAAATTTGCTCTTCTATCAGCTTGAATCAGTCGGCCCATTCTCCTCTGACCTCTAGCATCAACAAGGCATTTTCAGCCCACAGGACTGCCGCATACTGGATGTTTTTCCTTTTCACACCATTCTTTGTAAACCCTAGAAATGGTTGTGCGTGAAAATCCCAGTAACTGAGCAGATTGTGAAATACTCAGACCGGCCCGTCTGGCACCAACAACCATGCCACGCTCAAAATTGCTTAAATCAACTTTCTTTCCCATTCTGACATTCAGTTTGGAGTTTAGGAGATTGTCTTGACCAGGACCACACCCCTAAATGCATTGAAGCAACTGCCATGTGATTGGTTGATTAGATAATTGCATTAATGAGAAATTGAACAGGTGTTCCTAATAATCCTTTAGGTGAGTGTATGTTTGTGTACATTTACATTTTCCACTGTACTTCACAAGATTCATGTTAGAATAAGGTAAAAACTAGTGTTATCAAAAATGACCTGCTGTTTCTATAGGGTTCCAGGAGAGAGCTGTGCCTCCCTGGATCCAAGAACTTGCCTGAAAATAGAAGAACCTGTGTCCTCTCCTCCAACTCCTACCACCCCATTCCAAGATATTCCTTCTGATTCCAGTGGCCATCCCAACTCACCTGCTGAGTCCAGCAGCTGCAGTATATCTCCCCAACTAAAGGTAAGCATGTTTGTATACCATATGTGACAGCATGTGTGCCAACAGTGTTAAAAGTAAGTCTAAGCAACATCAGAAACTTGCTTTAATGTAATAATAACGCAAACAATATTAACCTAAATGTGCTTCATATGGTAACATCTAAATGAATTGATATCAATCAAAATTATTATTATTTTAGCATTTTAACTATAAAAGAATGAAGCAAAAATACAAAATATAAAAGAGATATGCAGGAGAGGTTAGGAATCCTTGTGGGATAATTTGAATACCTCACCTTTTCAATAACAAACATTTAACTAAATATAAAAAAATTAAATAAAACATTATAAACAGAAATGAAAAAGTAAATAAATTGACAACATCTTAGATCGAAAGTAAAATAGTTAAGGCATAGTCAAGAGATTTATGGAAAAACAATTAAACAGGAATTCAGAGATTTAAAATCACTGAATCAACCTGCATACATTAGGTTGCACAGACAAAACTCATTTTAAGAGTTGGAACAGGCAGAAACTGCTCCTTAAGGTAACTGCAGGTTACCGGTACCACTTTTTACAGTGCTTTCCAAAATACTCTTATATATACTTTCATTCCATACTCTTTCAGGTAAATCTGCAATGTTCAAGCCTTATTAAACTGCTGTTAATACTTTCTCTTGACAGAGGAGATCTGAATCTAAGCCTACTCCTGATCCTAAAACCTGTAACTGGAAGAAGTACAAATACATTGTCCTCAACCCTCTGTGTGCCACACCAATAAAGAAGGAGGGGCCTGGAGAGGAGCATCAAGCACAAAGCCACTCCCCCTATGTCAGTGATAAGATGGAAGCCTCATCTAAGGCACCCAATGATGTATGGACAGGAGAGATTCCTAATAGGTGTGTTTCATCCGTTCATCAGTTAAAGAGATAGTTCACCCAAAAATGAAAATTCTCTCATTATATACCCTCATGCCATCCCAGATGTGTATGACTTTCTTTCTTTTGCAGAACTCAAAGATTTTTAAAAGAATATTTCAGCTCTGTTGGTCCAAATAATGCAAGTGAATGATCAAACTTTGAAGCTCCAAAAAGCACATAAATGCAACATAAAAGTAATCCATATGACTCCAGTGGTTAAATCAGTGTCTTCAGAAGTGATATGATAGCTGTGTGTGAGAAACAGATCAATATTTAAGTCCTGTTTTACTATAAATCTCCACTTTTCTTCTTTTGTTTTTGGAGATTTGCATTCTTTGTGCATATCACCACCTACTGGTCAGAGAGGAGAATTTATTTAAAAAAAGGACTTAAATATTGGTCTGTTTCTCACCCACAACTATCATATCACTTCTGAAGACATGGATTAAACCACTGGAGTCTTATGGATTACTTTTATTCTCCTTTGTGTGCATTTTGGAGCTTCAAAGTTCTAGACACCATTCACTCGCATTGTATGGACCTACAGCTGAAAATATTCTTCTAAAAATCTTTGTGTTCTGCAGAACTATCAACTATGCCTTTAGTTGATCAATAACTGATCCAAATACATTTGTTTCCTTATACATTTCATTTCAGATTTAGTAAAATTGTAGGTTAATGCTGTGTATTGACAAGCTCTGTTTTCCACAGGAAAAGCTCATCAAATCAATACAATGCATCACAGCCAAAAATATATTTTACTCCCCATCATGATATCGACCGCAATTTGCAACCTCTGACACTTTCAATGACTGAGGACAAAAGTAAGTGAAACATTGTTTATATATGAATAGGCTACTGTAGATGTTCTTGCAAAGAAATCCACAAATTAATCTAAATTTTGAAATGTATGTTTTCTGTCTTTTTCATTTTTAAAAGGTCTCTGCAGTCCTTATCTTTGTACCCCCCTTTTGGAAATAGCCAATCAGAGGGATCATTTGTTAGGACAACATCCAATCAAGTTTGAGAACCTCTCTACACAGCTCAGTTGCTCTGGAAATAATGGCAACACAAAACCTTCCTGCACAGGTGAGGCAATTCTTCATGACTCAAAATATAATGTTGGGTGTGCAATGCCAGATCGCCCGTAACCTAGTTGTTCTGACGCCTCTATTATTCTTTTTTTCTCTTATACTCTTGCTCTGTCTCGCACTAGGAGACAAGCCATACCGCTGTAATGTGTGTGGGGCGCAGTTCAACCGGCCTGCTAATCTAAAGACCCATTCCCGCATCCACTCTGGAGAAAAGCCCTACCGCTGTGACACCTGCAGAGCCAGATTTGTTCAGGTACACCTGCAATGTGTTGCAAATACCATTCTAATTTTCAAACATGTCAACTTCTATTTTTTATAATGTAACATATTCCTGGAAAAACTCAAATGTGTCAAAAATCACACGTTTCATCACAAATTGAGTTATATAGACTGTTCATTTGAGGTTGCACATGATAATTCTGTTGTTGCGTGTTGTAGGTTGCTCACCTGCGTGCTCATGTTCTGATCCACACCGGGGAAAAGCCATACCCTTGTAACATCTGCGGAACCCGTTTCCGTCACCAGCAGACGCTGAAGAGTCACCTGCGTATTCACACGGGAGAAAAGCCTTACAGCGTCAGTACATAAGATTACATTATACACCACTTTAATAAATAAATAAGTTCAGGCATGAAACTCTGCATGGTGCAAGCTGCTAGGTTCTTTGGCATGTAATAGGATAGCCAATCAACTTGTGTACTCTCTATAACATTTAAATTTGCCCAGTTTTCAAGTAATCTGGTTGAAATGCAGCACACTGTAAGAGTTTTTGTCTGAAACCCTCCTCCTCCCCGGCTCCATGAGTCTAGATCTGCTATATAGGGATTGTATTTATGTCTAATTGTGCAATAGACTGTCATACATGCTTGATGCAGCATGTCTTGTCTAATTGTGCTGCAGAAGCAGCAAGTCCATATGCTTAACTCGTCATGTCTCTGTGTGTTCTAGCATTACCAAGTCTTTACGCTTGCTCTGCAGCAGCAGCAGCAGCGTAGCAGATCCAGTCTGCCAAGACCAAAATCCTATCAATATGTCATACCCATATTAACACGCCAAACCTTTCCTGAGAGTTGTCATGACTGAACTTTCATTACACATTGTGCTTCTGTAACGGGAGCCAGCTGGTAGATAGCTGTGCGGTGTGTAAACCTCACTCTCCTGACCTCAAGAGGTGCACTAGCGACTGACCCTAGAGGCTGTAGCATTTAGCCTTCTTGTTAGCGCACCCGCCTCCCATGCCGGAGACGCTAGTTTGAGTCCAAAAAAGGGTGAAAAAAATTCTCTCATCATTTACCCACCCTCATGCCATCCCAGAATTTTAGAATATTTCAGCTCTGTAGGTCCTCAAAATGCAGGTGAATGGTGGCCAGAACTAAAAAGGTCATAAAGGCAGCATAACATTTTTCCATATGACTTTAGTGGCTACAGTAAATCCATATCATCTGAAGCATTATGATAGGTGTGGAATTTTTTAAAAATTAAATCTCCACCTTTGACCAGCCCAACCAGTAGGTGGCTGAATGTGAAAGTCACTTCCACACCAGAATGTGCAAGTAAAAGTGTTGATTTACAGTAAAAAGGACTTAAATATTGTCCTGTTTCTCACCTACACCTACTGTATTTTGTCACTTCTGAAGATGTGGATCTAACCACTGGAGTCTGTTGGTTTCATAGACTGTAAAAAAAAGATGGACGACGCCCCTTCGCTCTTTTCCATTGGTGAGAACTGAAGCCACCAGTGTCCCGATATGGCGCTGACATCTTGGGACTTGAGTCTGCGCAGTTGCGATTTCGGAACCAGACCTGCGCAGTAGTGAGCAGGAAGTAAAGCCGTGAAATAAAGGCCCCGCCCTCACTCTCGCTGAATCAATCGCAAGCACACGCCCCAGCACTTTTGACTTATGACGTGTGAAATAATTAATTATAGAAATTTAGATATTAAATTTAAAGCTCCAATCTCCTCAGTCCTCCGAAGATCCTGGAAAAAAAGTCAGTGGGTGCTTCAGTGACTACTTCGCTCAGAGAACCTGTGTTCTGCAGAAGAAAGTCATACACATCTGGGATGGCATGACAGTGAATAGGTGATTTTTAGGTGAATTTTCCCTTTAGGGAAGGTTAAAACAATTAAGGATTGCTAAAAGAGAAAATACCTCCAAAGTTAATGCATGCTTAATGTACAGTTGAACTGATCACCTCACTCACTACTCTGATCGCTCTCTCTCTCTCTCTCTCTCTCTCTCTCTCTCTCTCTCAGTGTGAAAAATGTCACCTGCATTTTCGTCATAAGAGCCAGCTAAGGCTACATCTGAGACAAAAACATGGAGCAATCACCAACACCAAGATCTATTACAAGGTTCTGGCTGACCCGTACCAACCTGGGCCCACTCTGCTACAAGCTTGCTGAAGGCTACTTTTATGCATGGGTAGCATCTAAATGCTTATTCTTAACATCTGCAGATAGTTAAAAATCCATACATATGAACTGAGGGTTGATGGATCTGTATTACAGTATTGCAAAGCATTTTAAGAAGTGGAGTGCTGCCTTCGAGGAGCACATTACAATAAATATACAGAAGAACACATTCAGGACCACCAAGAATGCAGTACTCCTGCACTAGATGTGCTGATGATTCCCTTCATTATTTGTAAAAATGTTATTATTTATTTTGCTTGGCTGAGAATTATCTCTGTTTTTCATGTTCATTTAGTCATGTTTTTTTTTTGTCAAAGAAGACATTTTCTAGCAAAATGGGAATATTTTGTTTACAAAGTAAAACATGTGGCAGGTGGGGAAACTTTAACAATTATTTATTTGTTCAGTTATGAAGTTAAAGATGGTTTGTGGAGTAAGTAGCGGTTTAGTAGAAGTTCAAGGGAGATGTGAGAGTGGAATAAAAGTAATAAGGAGCAGAGCATGGAATTCTGCAAAGATGTGGGAGAGATAAAGGAAAAATAAATGAATAAAGAAAGTGTAATGAGTGAAATAAGCATGTTTGAGAAAAAATTGATAATATATATATATTTTTTCCAATATGTTGTCATTTTTTCATTTTATTATCTATTTATTTTTCATTATCATTATCTGTATTTTTACCTGTTTAGAGAGAGTGCTTTTTTAGTTGTTCATTAATTATTCTTCTTTTTGTAATATAACCAGAATGGGCCAGACTTAAATATATCCTTATAGTTGTTTATTTAATGCCAGTTATTTAGTTATTATATCTTAATGTACTAATTTAAAAGGCTGGAGTCTATTTATTTTGAAGCAATAATCTCAGAGGATTAGCCTCTTAGTGTATCCTCAGCTGTCTTTTACTGATAGTTTTGTTTCAGTGATCAGACTGTGATGTTTATGTTTAATCCAAGCAGTAGTCCAAGCAGGTTGAGGACTCTCACTAGCCAAACAAATATACATGTAAAAAGTGATGATGAGGATAATAATATTGACAATATTGTGTAACGCTCTTTTGTAGGACAAAAACAAGACCTTATATATATATATATATATAAATTAAAATCAAATTAATTTCTCTTATGTTGGGTTTACAGATTCCATGAGTTTGTGTTAAAATGAGTGTCTGCTTCATATCATGAAGCGTTTTTGTCAAAACCTCTAGAATCACATCATCTGTGGGAGTGTCTCTCAATTACAGAATGTTCAAACCTAAAATGAGTAATTCAAGGCACTTTATACCTAAAAAGTTTCACTACACACTACAAGCACAAATCTCATTCAATACCTTGTCTGATTCTTGTAGCACATAAGGACAAAGAATTCACCTCTTAGCCCCCACGACTCAACCCCAGAGTGTCTCACTTTGCTTTGGGTGGTGCTGAAATAGGAACAATGGTGCAACTGGCACCTTGTTTTATTATTTATTATAGAGGCACACACTCACTACCTGTCCGTCCATATGTGTAGTTTTGGAGAAAAGTTTTTCCTCTTAGTTCCTTAGTTTTCCTCTACCCACTGACTCTTACTTCTCTCTACGAATTTCTTCAGTGTGGTACATAGGCCTCGGTTGACTCCTGCACCTATTTGTCATCGCCTGCTGGGGGCAGATAAGACATTTTTTTTTTTAGCTCTTTATACACTGGTAGCCAAAAGTTTGGAATAAAGTACAGATTTTGCTGTTTTGGATGGAAGGTGGTACTTTAATTCACCAAAGTGCCATTAAACGGATCACAAAGTATAGCCAGGACATTACTGATGTAAAACAGCACCATCACTATTTGAAAAAAGTATTTATTTTTTTTTATCAAATCTAGACAGACCTCATTTCCAGCAGTCATCACTCCAACACCACATCCTTGAATAATCATGATAAATTGCTAAATTGGTTCTAGAAAATCACTTTCCGTTATATCAAACACAGTTGAAAACTATTTGGTTCATTAAATGAATCTTAACATTGTCTTTGTGTTTGATTTTGAGTTGCCACAGTATGCAATAGACTGGCATGTCTTAAGGTCAATATTAGGTCAAAAATTGCACACAAAAAAAACAGCTTTCTCTAGAAACTCATCAGTCAATCATTGTTTTGAGGAATGAAGGATATACAATGCTTGAAATTGCCAAAAAACTGAAGATTTCATACAAAGGTGTAACTACAGTCTTCAGAGTCAAAGGACAACTGTCTCTAACAAGGACAGAAAGAGATGTGGAAGACCAGATGTACAACTAAACAAGAGGATAAGTCCATCAGAGTCTCTAGTTTGAGAAATAGACGCCTCACATGTCCTCAGCTGACAGCTTCATTGAATTCTACCCGCTCAACACCAGTTTCATGTACAACAGTAAAGAGAAGACTCAGAGGTGCAGGACTTATGGGAAGAATTGCAAAGAAAAGCCGCTTTTGAAACAGAAAAACAAAAATAAATGATTAGAGGGGGCAAAGAAACACAGACATTGGACAACAGATAATTGGAAAAGAGTGTTATGGATCTTAACCCCGTTGAGCTTCTGTGGGATCAGCTAGACTGTAAGGTGTGTGAGAAGTCGGGACAAGACAGACACATCTATGGCAAGTGCTACAGGAAGTGTGGGGTGAAATGTCACCGGAGTATCTGGACAAACCGACAGCTGGAATGTCAAGGATATGTCATTGCTGCACGTGGATGATGTATTCATCCAGTATATGTATAGCTATTAACTAGATCACATCCTAAAGAATTAGCTTCACATGTCTGGCCTATATCTAAGGCCATGCATTGTACACAACGGCTTAAAGGAATGGTTCTCCCAAAAATTAAATTTGTGATATTACTCACCCAAATGTTATACTCCAAACCCACATGACTTTCTTTCATCTGTGAACACAAAAGGAAATATGTGATACATCTTCACATTCATTTTTGCCATTCAAAAAAAGTGAAAGTCGGTTTGTTCAATGGGTTGCACTGTTGTATACCTTGGTATTGATTGTTTAGCCAATGAGGGGAGGTCTTGCTTTGTAGCCAACCAATGGAGCTGTTCAGTCATGATGTCAGTCGCCATGGGTTCCCTCAGGATTTTCCTATGGGGTTTCATAATGGGGGGGTTTCAATTCATGAGTAAAGTAAGGTCTGTGGTAAACATAACTTCAAGACACTTGGACGTTTTGTTCTACAACATAAATTTCACACCGTCATTCCTCAAACGTGTATTGTTAAGCCGCCATGTTTAAAAAAGAAAAATAATAATAATAAAAACAATTGTTGCTGACGAGTTGATAGATAAGGGCTACAACTACTACAACAAGCATGCACGTGTATGTACCTGACGAAACAGAAAGCCAGATTAATTCTTATCAAGCAATATACTTTTTTGATAAACAAAGCGTCTTCAAAATTCACGTTCGTCGTATGATTGTGTAAATTAAGTATCTTAAAGTAATGTTTACCACGGAACTTATTTTTCACTTGTATATCTAAAACGTATGAGTCGAAAATGCGAATTTTCTTCCATGTTTTTGAAATACTGAAAAGCTCAATAGAGAACGGCACTAGTACTCTCCACTGGCACTAGTTTAGTGAATTACAGCATGCTTAATGTGCATTTATCTCTGCCTTACTTTAACATGACATAATTACACACGTAGTTTAAAGGTGATTGGTGTACGTTCCTGAAAAAAAGGAAACTTTTAACAACCTCACGCTTGCGTGCGCGCGCACTGGAGGCGGGGCTTCGATTAAACTAAACCCGCACCACGTGCAAATGTGACAGCGGGCCATGCCAAGCGCAGGTCCAAAGGGATGTTGTTATATATATATTTAAAAACAAGGGTTTTAATACCTTTGATTTGACAATGACACCGCAGGAAAAGGGCGATCGGGTCATGGGTAAGTAACGATCTGTTCCTTACATGTTTACTCGAATTTTCTTGATATTGCGCCTTATTTACCGTAACCGATGATGGTATGATTTAGCTTAGTCAAGAAGTAGCACTGCTTGTCTTAAATGTAATACATTACTGCCGTTTGTGCCATACTGTGATGACCGCCATCAAAATATAAATAAGTCCTATATCTAAACTGTAGTGTACACATTGGTGTGAAAGATGATGTAGATCGATCTGCGTTTATATTGCGAGGATTACGCTATGAATTCATTAAATTGTACTGTCATATGACAGTGTGATAAATGTCTACAATTGCATATGATCCAAGCAAGGTTCACTCCTAGTCTGCCACCCCACATTCAAACAGCGAGAACCATGTAGACAAACGAGCTTCAACGATATCAGCAGTAACTAACACTGTCAACAACTACCTATAGCCTATTTAATGTTAATGGTGACAGAAGCCCATTTTCTTTCAGGACAGTGTATTCGCGACGTTTGTTCATACCGGCTTCCAACTTTTCATTTATTCTTAGAGCTAAATAATTGAAACCCTACAACATAATTATAAAAATCATGCACACAGTCACGTGTTAAATCATTTGTGGATAAAGACGAACACATAAAGAAGGCCAAAAGGTTAGGTTTTGCAATTAAATAAAAAAATGCAACGCTTTTATACCGCTTTTTGCAAATGTGTATGTTTATAGGTGCACATATTATATAAACATGTCTGTTGTGGTTCGCCAAAGTTCTGCTTGTATTCCCTGCCTGCAAAGTTTCAAAAACTTGTCTACAGTAGCCCTAAAGATTGTGCTGATAAAGAAACATGCTAGTCTTAAAGTTTATTTCTTTCACTTTGGCAACATAAGGTGAACTTGATACACCTGTCATAATCATCAGGACCGCCGCTCCATTTACGCATATTACGCAGTCTTTGCATACACTGTACAAAACAATGTCAGTAATTTGAACGGTAAAAGACTGTAAAAATGCAGTTAAAAAAAAGTTAACTGGTAGTTACCTTCAAATATAGAGTAAAAAGTTATAAAATACACTGGCGACCAAAAGTTTGGAATAATGTACAGATTTTGCTGTTTCAGAAGGAAATTGGTACTTTAATTCACCAAAGTGGCATTCAACTGCTCACGAAGTATAGTCAGGACATTACTGATGTGAAAACAGCACCATCACTATTTGAAAAGTCATTTCCAGCAGCATCACTCCAACAACTTATCCTCGAGTAATCATGATAAATTGATCATTTTATACTACGAAAATCACTTGCCATTATATCAAACACAGCTGAAATTAATCAATATTAGGTAAAAAAAAATCAAATAAATAAACTCTAGAAATGAAGGAACGAAGGCTACACAATGCTTCACAAAGATTTCATACAAAGGTGTACACTACAGTCTTCAAAGACAAAGCACAACTGTCTCTAACAAGGACAGAATGAGATGTGAAAGACCAGATGTACAACTAAACAAGAGGATAAGTTCATCAGAGTCTCTAGTTTGAGAAACCGACGCCTCACATGTCCTCAGCTGACAGCTTCATTGAATTCTACCCGCTCAACACCAGTTTCATGTACAACAGTAAAGAGAAGACTCAGGGGTGCAGGACTTATGGGAAGAATTGCAAAAGCCCCTTTTGAAACATAAAAACAAAAAGAAATGGTTAGATGGGCAAAGAAACAGACATTGGACAACAGATAATTGGAAAAGAGTGTTATGGATCTTAACCCCGTTGAGCTTCTGTGGGATCAGCTAGACTGTAAGGTGATGTGAGAAGTGCCAGACAAGACAGCCACATCTATGGCAAGTGCTACAGGAAGTGTGGGGTGAAATGTCACATGAATATCTGGACAAACTGACAGCTGGAATGTCAAGGATATGTCATTGCTGCACGTGGATGATTTATTGATGAAATCTCTTTGAAGTAGTGAAAAAATTTCAGATTGCAATCATAATTTATCACGTTATTAATGTCCTGACTATATATTGTGATCAGTTGAATGCCACTTTGGTGAATAAAAGTAACAATTTCTTTCCATTAAAGCAAAATCTGTACATTATTCCGAACTTTTGTCTGCCAGTACATTTAAAATGACAATGCATGTAGTTTTATTGTAAAAAGTTTTCTTTTTAAAAAGGCAGTCCCCAATTGAAGTGAATGGGGCCAGTCCATAAATGTAAAAATACTCACTGTTTCGTGGCCTGGGCAGCTCAGCGAGTATTGACGCTGACTACCACCCCTGGAGTTGCGAGTTTGAATCCAGGGTGTGCTGAGTGACTCTATCCAGGTCTCCTAAGCAACCAAATTGGCCCGGTTGTGGTCCCGATTAAGTGGTTATCGCTCTCAATGGTGTGCTTGGTAAGTTGTGCTTGGACCGTGGAGAGTAGCATGAGTCTCCACATGCTGTGAGTGTCTGCGGTGTCATGCACAGCGAGCCACGTGATACGTGTATTGACAGTCTCAGAAGTGGAGGCAACTGAGACTTGTACTTTGCCACCCAGATTTAGGTGAGTAACCGTGCCGCCACGAGGACCTATTAAGTAGTGAGAATTGGGCATTCCAAAATTGGGGAGAAAAGGGGATAATTTTTTTTTTAAAACCTCACTGTTTCAAAAGTGAACAACATGCATGTTCAAATTATTCTAGTGTGATAAAATCGCTTACTAACCTTTTCTGTGTAAAGTTATATAAAATTGTACAACTTGCAATGATGATGTAACGCTGTAAACCCTAAAATGTCCATAAAACTACCTCACTGTGACCACGTTTTATTTTTTTAAAGAAATGGAGGGACAAGTTGGAATACTTTGTTGTGGTATTCGGCATTACACCACAAATGCTGTCGATTGAACTTAACTTGTTTTGAACCCAGATGTGGCAGGGGGGCATGGTCATATGTCGGTCTGCGGGAGAGGGTGAGCGGTAAGGCTCGTCACCTGGGTCGTAATTATCTCTAACAACTGTCTCTCATTAACGTGATGGCGGAGGGAGACCTGAAAAGGCATGTCAGAGCGTCAAAGGGGGTAGAGAGAGAGACCAGAGCCTGAAGCTTTTGTGTGTTGCCAAACAAGAGCCCCTTGTATTTAAATTTCACTAGACTGCATGAGAACAATAAAGCACTCAACTTTGACTGTTCGCTGCCTTTGCCCAGAACTTAGAACTTGTTACACCAGAATATTCCTTTAAAGGGATAGTTCACCCAAAGTGTGTGTGTGTGTGTGTGTGTGTGTGTGTGTGTGTGTGTGTGTGTGTGTGTGTGTGTGTGTGTGTGTGTGTGTGTGTGTGTGTGTGTGTGTGTGTGTGTGTGTGTGTGTGTGTGTGTGTGTGTGTGTATAAAGTAAACCTGCAGAGTTGCGTTCACAATGCAAATGAGAAACTGTTCTGTGGGAAAAAAGCTAACTAAACTCAGAGCACCTCCTGAGAAGGTCTGAGGTAATCTGCAGCATTTTCAAATACAACATTATTCTTACAAACTGTTTTCAGACAACTGAAACATAAAAGAAAGAGTGAGAACTCTTTACATGTGCGTGTTTCACGAGACACGCTCCCGCTGCACGCCTCTGAACAAACAGAGTATCAGACACTCACATCAATGGCTCTTATTTCATCTGTTCTTCAAAATATAATAAAAAATATATATTTAAGCACGCCTTTGTGCCTAACAACATTTCTTGTCATGTGTCACTTGAGACATCTTACAGGTCGCCCGCCACAGCGGCGAGAAGATTAGCAAAAATACCCATCAATGCATATGAAATACCTGCATTTGGTGGTTAGATGGTAGCAAATTTAATACACTGGGCTACTATTTAATGTATTTGGCAACTTCCCAGCTCCATTGTTTTGTCAATTCCAGATATTGTCAATCATCATTTGTCAATGAGCATCGCAATCGGCATCAGGACCTATTGTTGATATCCGATTACATCATCCTATCACTCAGCCCTATTTTTTTGCACTTTAATTTTGCAGTACATCATTATTTTCAACCCATTTGCAGTGATTGCAAATTTTCTAACAATTCAACTTAACTTCACCTGTTCAAAGTTGTGAAGAACTGTAATCTGTTGTGTGTGTTTGTATGTGTTCAGGACAGAACTAGACCTATTACTGTGTTAAGAACTGACGTCTGACTGCTTATGTGCAACCCAGATGTAGATTAAGCACATATATGTAACTGAAACAAGTCGATCATTGCTCCGCTGTCAAAAGTACATAACTGATTATTGTAGGTGTGCAATAATCTCCTTGACACTTCACAAATAAACCTGTGGATTATGCATAATAATGGGAACATTGCTCACAGCAGAGGTATTGACTTTTCACAGTGCATTTCCCATTTAAAAGCACTATCGCTATAACATTTTCACTGGTTGACCTCAGTAATGGATTAGTGGTTGTTTCACTAGTCAACCATTCTGGCACGTCCCTATTTAAAACATCTTCGTTTTAAAATTGAAATGGGTAGATGTTTAACAGCAGTGTTGCCCAGAGGAAGGGGGTCGTGGAAAGGAGTGTTTAGTAACCTGGTAGATTTGAAGAGATTATAAACAATATGATAGAGACCCTTTATTTATTGTAGCAAGACACGGACCATGTTTACATGCACTTAAGAAAATGGTTTATTGTTATCTCAGCGAGTAAAGACGCTGACTACTACCCCTGGAATTGCGAGTTTGAACTCTGACTCCAGCCATGTCTCCCAAGCAACCAAATTGGCCCAGTTGCTTGGGAGGGTAGAGTCCATGGGGTAACCTCCTAGTGGTCGCTATAGTGTGGTTCGCTCTCAGTGAGGCGTATGGTGAGTTGTGCGTGGATGCCGCGGAGAATAGTGTGAAGCTTCCACACGCACGCTATGTCTCCGCACCAATGTGCTCAACAAGCCACGTGATAAGATATGCGGACTGATGGTCTTAGGCACGGAGGCAACTGAGATTCGTCCTCTGCCACCCGGATTGAGGTGAGTCACTACGAGGACCTAGAGCACATTGGGAATTGGGCATTCCAAATCGTGAGAAAAGGGAGAAAATAAAAACCACGAAAACCATTTATTCCAGGGTTTTAGCAGAAAGCGGCATTCTGTAAAAAGTGATTCCTTATGCCATTTAAGGGATTAAGAGAAAGCGGTTTAACACACCTAGGTTTCTCTCAGAGTACGCGGCTTAATGTGTTGTTGTAAACACATTAGCAGCGTTCTGAGTTGTGTTTGAAGAGTGCGTGCATGGAACAGATTGGGATAACAAATGTCATAGGATGGAGCCCCACAATATGTCAACACAGTGGAAAGAATTCAACATTTCTGGAAGTACAGTGGGAAAATCACATACTATAAACTAGACCCATTTATACACACAAATGTAAACTATTGACTGTCCCTAACATCCGCATATGAGCTTGTACATTGGAGGAATTCTGGAGTTTTATGCAAGGGGGAAACCCCACTACTGTCGCAATTCAGCCGCAGGTCACCATAGTAAGCTAAGAAAGCAAACACTGCAACAATTCTGGAATATCTGGAAATAAAGTGAATTAACAGGGAGTAAAACGGTAAAGTCTTCCTTGGATGCCATGTGTGTTGTTTACACAATCGTTGTGGGAAAATTACATTGCTTTGTAGAAAGCAGTTTATTGACAGAGCCACATGTACAGTATACAATAGTAGAGTACACCGCCTATAGAGTGCATGTAAACTGGAACGCTGTTTTCTCGCAATAAGCCACTTTCTCTCAAAAAGCCGTTTTCTGGTGGCCACATAAACATTTACCCAATTATAGCAACACAGCTAACGATGACAGCCTTGTATTAACCTCATTCATTTCATTGTATGTGTAAAGATGTTTACAAGAGTTTTAATGTTTGTCAATGTTCTCTTAATCTGTCTTTTTAAAGCAGCGATGGCTAAGCCCCAAGAGAAGCAGTCATCCCCCCAGATGGTGGCATCTGATGGAGGTTGGGGTTGGGTGGTGGTGGGGGCTCTCTTTGTGGCCTCAGCCCTGGTGTTTGGGCTCATCCGCAGTCTGGGTGTCTTTTTTGTGGAGTTTGTGCAATACTTTGGAGAGAGTGCCCAGGCTGTGTCCTGGATAACATCCATTGGGGTGGCAATTCAACAGCTAATCAGTAAGTTCATTCTGCAGTTTATGTAGATGCTAATTCATTTTGTTTATAACAGAGACGGGTCATTTTTTTTAACTGTGCACACTTTGTTTGCTCATGCTTGTTTGCTAACAAACCATTACTTTGGTTTGCCTCATTCGATTAAGTGTGTGTGTGTGTGTGTGTGTGTGTGTGTGTGTGTGTGTGTGTGTGTGTGTGTAGGTCCAATAGGTACAGCAGCAAGCAATTTGTATGGAGCTCGGCCAGTTGTTATGATTGGAGGATTTCTCTCAGGCCTGGGATTTATTCTGGCTTCACAGGCAACAACACTCTCGCACCTTTACCTGACCATGGGAGTCATCTCAGGTGAGATGCCCTTAAAATGATTCGGTTGCAAAATCCTGATTAACGAGTCATGTTCATGTAGTCTTTTTGTCCATTTTTATCAGGGTTAGGCTGGGCACTGGTTTTTACCCCCATTATTGCTTCAGTGATGCAGTATTTCACCATGAGGCGATCTCTAGCCATGGGTCTGGGCTTAACAGGGGTCGGTCTAGCCTCTTTTGCCTTCTCCCCACTATTTCAGTATCTGGTGGAGGTCTATGCTTGGCGTGGAGCCTTGCTTATCCTGGGAGGCCTCAGCTTCAACTTGATTGCTTGTGGGGCTCTCATTCGCCCAATAAAGAAACCAAAAGTTGTGGAGAAGGTATGTGATTTGATGTTCTATATCAGTGTGAATGCTTGTTATTGAACTTGAAAAATCAAACTTTACGTCTGTCCTTGAACTAACTTGATGGTGCATGCTAGGTCTAGCAGATCTCTTTTGCAGGGTTTTCTTTGGTCAAAAGTTGTCTTTGGTTGTGGCTGACACATATGGTCATCCACATGCTCGGTGGTTTATTACATACTTGCAATGAATTAACATATATCAATTACTTTGCATTTAAAGTTCACATTGGATCTAATCATCTGTAACCTTTTGAATTCAACACAGATTTGTTTAAGTTTAAGGTGCTATGTGAAATCAAACTAAATTAACACAATAATTCTATTGGACTGGCTATATTATTTAGACTGTACCAGGGTTAAGTACTGTTTTTTTTAACCGTTAAAACATATCGGACACAATGTCTGGTAAAAATATTAACAAGAAGCGTCAGCAACCATTTTTGTTGATGCCACAAGTGTACAGTGTGACGCCATCCCAATGATGACTGCGCTTTGCTGCCACGGATGTTTAAACTTATATTCATGAATATAACAGGTTGTATACCACACCCTGGCAAAAGCAGCCTGCATTAATCCTGTTAAAATTCCTGTCAAAATTTCCTATTCCTTCACAATCACATTAAAACATACCAAGTTTTATATGCATCTCAAGCTGTAGAGAGATGCTACACTTATTTGACTTCACATGCTTCACAAAATGCTTCTGTGCTATGTAAATCAGAGGAAAATAGTAATACAAATAAAGTCAGGGTTCCCTCAGATCCTTAAAGTCTTAAAATGTCTTAAATTCAGTTTTCCAAAATTTTAGGTCATAAAAAGTCTTAAATGATGTAACAAAAGTCTTAATTATCATTTAAAGAGGTCTTAAATTTGGGAGTGGAAAGACAGGTATCGTGATGTGACCTAATGTGGTTATCAAAAGAATAGGATTTAATTAAATAAATGCATGTGCTGTGTCCTTCAAAATGAAAACGCAGCACTGCTGTATTTTCTGAACGCATGCAGTGTTTCCAGCTGTTAGGCCATATCTGAAATTTATGACAAGCAATCACTAATGATTAACTGTTGGTGATGATGATGATGATGATAATATACTGTGTTGATGAAATATGACAATGTTTACTTTTCATTGTTTATATTGTGTTATGTTGCATATTAGTGGAGGAGTGCACATTTTATTTCCCTTATCTGTTTGAATGAGCAGCTGGAAAAAGTGAAGCGCAAACATTTCAATATAAGAGTCCCTGGTGTATTTCATCCTTTAACGTTAAAAGTTCTGTGCGATCAAATCTTTTGGTTTGTATGTTTTTTGGTATTTTTTTATTGCACCATAAACTGCATCTGGAATTAAATTAAATTTGTGCTCTTGTAGCCTCTGTCTGGCTCTACCCATTACAGGAAGGAAAGACTAAGAACATTTAATCTAGGCTACCAATTTAAAAACTATTGGCAGATTAATTGCCTTTTTCAACACATTATCATATCAGCAAATCCAATATCGGTTAACCTCTAATTTGTATTTATTTATATAATGGTACATTTAATGTGTGTGTGTGAGAGAGAGAGGGAGTGTGTGTGTGTGAGAGAGAGAGGGAGTGTGTGTGTGTGTGAGAGAGAGAGAGAGAGAGAGAGGGAGGGTGTGTGAGAGAGAGAGGGAGGGTGTGTGAGAGAGAGAGGGAGGGTGTGAGAGAGAGAGGGAGGGTGTGTGAGAGAGAGTGTGACATGTCTTGAGTATTGTAAACTTGCAGATACCATGTTTAACTGATAAGCAATGTTATGGTCATGTTGACTGTGTGCCCCTGCCACTTTAAGAGTCTGTGACTATATTATTATTTATTAAGATTGTGAGGGTTTGTTTTGGTATGAGGATACCATATTAATTTTATTTTTGTTCGAGTCTTGCAAAAGGTTTTAAAATCTTACATTTGATTTTCCAAAACTTTTCAGCAGCACTGTAAAGAGAAAGAAATTAGCTAAGGTGAGAGATTACTTGACATAACCTAATGATTTTATTTAAATCTTTCTTTCTTTGAACGTAAGGATATGTGGCAAATTGCAGTTTAGTTTTAATAACTTTTTTTTTTTTTTTTAGGGACAAGCAGCTATTATGAACACACTTTTAATGTTCATTTGAATGAATTATGTCATTATTATATCACATATTATGCATAGTCCATTGCATTACAGCGCAAAATTAACAACTAATAAGATGACCTTATTTATTTATTTTTTTTAATTCAATTTGTTCAGTAAACTTTATAATTCCTGGACACATTGTTTGGCACCGAAACTATGCAAGTGAAAATGTTTGTTTCCTAATAACAGATACTGTTTTCCTTTAATAAGGCTCTTAAAGATTTAAGTAATTTTTAGGAATATCTGATGTCAAACAAGGCCAGTTTATTTCCTAATATTGAACATATTTATTTCGAACAGAATATATATTGCACAACATAAACAATATTACACAGATCTTTTGATCTGAAGGCGTATGCTTAAATGTTTTACATTTTTGTTGACAAAAATATAGTAATTGTGCAAAAAAAAAAAGTTTTTGAAATTGATGACTTGGATCAAATAATAAAGAAAAGCAGCCAATAAGTGCCCAACATAGATGGGAACTCCTTCAATACTGTTTAAAAAGCATCCCAGCTTGATTCCTCAAGAAGTTGGTTGAGAAAATGTCAAGAGTACATGTCTGCGAAGGGTGACTATTATGAAGATGCTAAAATATAAAACAGTTTTGATTTATTTTGGATTTTGTTTAGCCACAACATAATTCCAATATTTCCATTTATGTTATTCCATAGTTTTGATGACTTTACTCTTATTCTAAAATGTGAAAAAAGTAAAAAATAAATTTTAGATATATATATATATATATATATATATATATATAAAATAAAGAATAAGTGTTTCAAAACTTTTGACCTGTATTGTATGTCTTGAAAGTCTCTTTTATGTACTTGCCCTTATATTTACATTGCATTTCCATAAGCAAAACCATAGGTAAAACCATGGATGACTTGTATGTAGCTAGTCTTTCTTAAAATAAATTATAGTATTTGTTCTGAAACAAATGCCACAGTTGTAATAAAAAGTCAATGTCTAATAGATTCCACCAACAAATTATTTAAAATGAAACTAGAATGATGTGTTAATTGCATTTTTTTATTTTTTATTTTATTTTATGGTGTTGCCTCTACCTCATCAGTGCTGTTTAGAATATTTTCTCCATAGCATTTTAAACAAAACATTCTCTTAATTCACATGGATTGCATCAGTTTTGTGGTCTGCACAGCAATATTGAGGGATGTCTGATTGATTTGCGTGAATGATCTGCTGCACTCTATCCTGTCTGGCTCACATACAGTATATTAAGGGCAGCTCCAGTGATGCAGTAGGATTAAGCTGAGCGGATCACTTGCGAGAGTGGTTCTGTGATGACTCGCGCCACACTCATTCAAACAACAGGCTTCAATCATGCAGCTCAAATGTGCATTTTAGACAATAACATATTTACCATATATAAAAAGCCTAACACAAGATGAATATCATTACATTTTCATTGCAGGAAAACCCTGTTGTTAACTTGCCTGTATTTTGACATTTGATACTGTCTTTTGGCATGCGACCTTGCTTTACTTGTATGTTGACATGTTTTTTTTGTGTTCCCTTCATAGACTGAAAACACTCCCAACGTCAAAAAATGCACTTCCTTACTCTCCCGTATCTATGAGTGCTTTGAGCTCTCCCTGCTTTTGCATCGTGGCTTCATCACTTACACCTTGGCTGTCACTTTCTTCAATGCTGGCTACTTTATCCCTTACGTTCATCTTGTTGCCCACAGCCGTAACATTGGTTTCACTGAGTACCAGGCAGCCTTTGTTATCTCTGTCACTGGTGTGGCAGACATTTTCGGTCGTGTAGTGTCTGGCTGGGCCTCAGACCTGGGCAAAATGCGGATGCCACACATGCTGACTGTATGGACTGGGTTACTGGGGCTAGTTTTGCTTCTTATTTCTCTCTGTGTGAATTATCCAGGACTGTTGGTATTCAGCCTGGCTTATGGGTTCTGTGCAGGAGCAATGACGCCACTGGTCTTTGCAGTGGTGCCAGAGATTGTAGGCATGGAGCGAATGCTAGGAGCCCTTGGCCTCATACAGCTTATAGAGAGCATTGGAGGACTGCTGGGAGCTCCACTGTCTGGTAGGAGCCCATTGCCATAAAAAAATCATCATGATACTAGTTTTGTTTAAAAGGCTGTCAAATTGTTACAACTCTTCAGGTTGATAAGTATTCACACAGTTGTCTATATTATTCCTTCTAGGTTGGCTAAAGGACTGTACTGGGACATACACAGCATCTTTTATGGTTGCTGGAAGTTTCCTTTTGTTAGGGACATTAGTTACAGCGACTCTACCTCATTTTTGGTCCTGTACGACCCCTCCACCTTTATCACCATCAAAGAAGAAGCCTCAGGATGGCTCCATAGAAGATGGCCTACTCAAAGACACTCTAAACTCAGTTCCTGAGAAATTGTGCTCCTTGGATAATATATCTTGTGCCGATGAGGAGATTGAGGTCCATGGTCATGTGACCGAACCAGTGCCTGAACAACAACAAATGCCTCATAACTCAGGACAGGACGCATCATGCTGACTTAAGGGAAGTATAAAAAATACGGCCTTTTGTGGTGCCCGCAAATTTGTGGACTGAGGGCACCATTTTGTGCAGGGCCATTATTTTTTTTGAGATATCAGCAGACAGCTACAGTATGGGTGGTAAAGCAACTTTTTGTTATTTGGAATTCTGTGAAATATTGTGGAACGTGTAGGTGAATTTCACATCTTTGGTACATTGGCAAACATTCAATGAATTCCACATTTTGCATTTACATATTGTTTGCGACTATAAAACGTTAACGCACTGCTAGTTTCTTAATATATGAGTTGCCAAGATTCCCTCAAGCCTACAGATCTTTGAGCCAAAGTGGCTGCTGCTATCCCTGTGAAGTCTACTGATCGTATTGATCACTAATAACAAGACAATCAGTCTTTTATTTGATTTTGAGGGGCAGAAATAAGTCATTTTACAACTCAAAATTATAGTTTACCAATTCAAAAGCACTTAATTCTTACAGTACCATACGTGTCCAGTGCAGCATACAAAATCTGTTCAATACCTCACAAAACGCCAGAGGTAAAATGTACAGCAATTAGAATTTGTCTTCAGTATATTATAGGTAACAATGTGATTTAAACACCGAACCCATTATATACTCCAGCACTATCAGCAGATTTTGAAACCCTTATGACAGATGTCACTATTATCACCTCAGAGTGAGTCAAGCCTACCACACAGCTCCTATAGGGAATGAATTGACTATGCTGCTCATCTCAACTGTGCCTTTGGACACGCACGATGGGAGAAAGGTGCCTCAGGTTGTTCCTGGCAGGGTACTCCGCCTTACAGGCTCCATATGGCTAGGATTAGGGAGGGGTGGGTTAGGTCATCTGCTGCCTGCCAGGCACCTTTGTACAATGAGCGTGGACATTTATGGTAAAAAAAAACCACACTGCGGTTTTGCTAGCTGGTGATGTGCAAGATCCTATCCCACTTGGACCCCAAAGTGATTCTATTGGCTAATGTTTTAGATAATGTATGTTACATAAACACAACAAAATGTATATAATGTAGACACATTTTGGTGTCATATTGTATATAACCAAAGCTATACAATGTACATTTATAGTTTTATAGTTATAGTTTTTTTTTGTGAGCTCACAAACTTACTATATTGTCTACCTTAGCATGGGCTTAGCAGATTAGCACTTATTTCACTGTCCGATTAGCCTGCTATTTTCGCATATACCGTAAGAAAATTTTTACGCCACCATAATTATTTGTGGATACCACTGCTATTAAAGCATAACTGGAAAGCTATTTTTTTATAATTAAAAAAACAAAATGTTTTGAACTAGCATTTCAAACCGCTACCTCTTAAGGTGCAAGGGGGGCAGGATCTTGCATGACACAGGGAGTTCAGAGGATGTTTTCTGGAAGAATTCAATGATTCCTTTAAATGTATCTTCAAAGAAATATTCATTTATTTTTTAAATGATTATTTATATTATCAGTATTTTTTATTTATTTAGTGTGAATGTTGACTTTTGACATTCTCTGGCAGGAAGATTATTATTATTATTCACACATACAGCTTGAACATAAGGTAAAATTTGCTATAAATCCCCCCACTCATTTTGTGTCATTCACACATTTAATACAGCTGGTCTATTAGTGAGTTGCAATTCTGTCCTTTCTGTTCATGTTAACTTTTAAAAAAAGAAAATTATGATATGAATCTTACGACGTGTGTCTTAGGGTTTTGACATTGATGCATGTCCTCCAGTTATCTGGGAAAATAACTGTGTACATTTTCCACAGAGTCTGTTGACTGCACAAACAAATGTACTTAATCATTGACCAAAATGTTACACACAGCCATACCAAAATCTGTTACACATTTTGTTCTTCAAAGCAGAAGCCTTTTCTTAATGTGTTTAGGATTGTGTTGTCTTGTTTCTTAGCTCACTCCGAAGATCATAAAACTATTAGCTTATCTTTCATTATATATATATATATATATATATATGAAAGAGGTTTTTGGCCCCTTACTGTACACAAGCATCCAACTAGCCAAGCAGCGTGCTGTTTGTGGCAGGGTTGTGTACATTAATATAAAACTTTTTAATGCTTTAGATTAGAGACAAGCGGAAACCTCCTGAAGACTTCCAAAAAATGATGTTTTAAAGAAACTAGTCATAAAGCTGAACATGTGAGCCTTAATCTCCAGGCGGAGAATCTGTGAGCTCAGCTGCTGCCTACTGTACTGCCTTTAGATCAATGAAAAACACACAACATTCCTCATATGTACTATGATTATGGAATCACACATGTAGTAATACTGTATATAACATTTCCATAATTTAAGTGAACAAACTTTCTTAAAGAGTATGAAATACAGGACTACTATGAAGAAATCTTAGCAGCAGCACTTATATCACACGATTATGAATTGCGTAACAAGCATCATAACATCTCTGGTATTGGCTGAACACTGAGCAACTTTACTTTTGACCTTGTAGTGATTTTTTTTATCTTTTTATCTTGTCAGCTGCAAAGAACATAAGCTAATAAGTTACAGGAAGCTGGAAAGCAAAACAATGTATGTGGATGTATTTTGTGGAAATGTCATTGTTCATTAAATTAATCATGAAGATTGAAAACTAGATTGAAATTTGCTTCAGAGCTAGTCAGGTAGTTTTACCTTTTTCAGGTTCCCAGCTGATATCATGTGCCTGTAATAACTTTAATGCAAATTACATGTGATTTGCTGCTTTAATTTCCCAGGAATCTTGCAGCGCAGCAACAACATTTGGGTTTCATTGCAATGAAGTTGGACAGATTTGTGTTTAAATATGGTTAAATAAAATGTGTTCTTGTTTTTCTTAATGTATATTGTATGCTGGTAGATGTCACCTAGTTTTCTCTGACCTGGGATGAGTCAGCAGTATTTATATATATATATATATATATATGAGCAATTTAAGGAATCTTGACAAACACTTGGCATACGCTTATAGCAAAACATATGACCAAATTTACATTTTCTTTTTTACAAAGCAGTATACTATATTCAAACTAAAAGTTGATTACATAAGACAAAAGAGGTGAAAAGTACATGATAAATCTCATTGGCCAAGATAAGCTGAGCATTAAAGTAAAATATTAAGTACTGGATCAAGTGCAAATATGTTTTATTATGGATTCAAGTGAAAGGAATATATTAAAGACATTTTCGGTTTCAACGTTAAATGATCATCCTAGTCGCCCTGTAAATTCACTTGTTACCTGTTTTCTAGCTCAGAAATGCAAATTACATGTGATTTGTATCATTTATTTTTTTTAGCTGCATATTATCATTTTCAGATAATACTCTCAAAACACAGCAAATAACGTATTTTCTAATGGTTGTTTTGTTCTTAATGGAGAAAAAACAGATAAAATGATATAGGAGAACCAGCAAAATAATGACCACCCACTCAAAATAACATTAGCATTCAAGTTGCATTAACACTGTCTCTCTTAAGAGTGAATAAAAATAAGAATAGCAACTTGTGTCCACAGACAATTGTTAAAATGTAAAAACAAGGCACTGCATCTACTCCACTGTTTTCTGCAATATTCCATTTGTTGCTCTCACAGCATTCGGAACATAAACTTGCTCAATATGAATTGCTCCCAATAGATCTAACTGATTAGTACTGTAAAAGATAAATTAGGTGAGCACAGAATAAGTATTGTGCCTGAAGAAATAACTGGAAATAGAATGATCACATGCAATGCAAACAGTCTTAATTATATCATAAAGCCTAAACTGGGATAAATATGCCAAAACCCAGACTTTATGAAACACATTAATGGGAATATATGCTCATGTATGATATATAAACCAAATGAAGCAGCATGTCATAGGAGGTTACGGTTTACTCTGGGGCCTGCTGGGTGATGATTCAGCAAAAAAAGCAGTAGAACGTGGTTATATCACTTTCTGTACTGAGGGTGAATGTATGTGTGTGTTGGAGTAACATGGACATCTAGTGGTCAGGTGGTTTATTTCATGTCAGCGCTACGGCGTTTAAGCTTCTCTGGGTTGTTGGAGGCCATTTGTGAGAAATCCCTGAAGATGTCATGGTAAGTATCATCACCTGCAGAGAGAAGAGAGATAAAGAGGGAGAGAGGAAAGAATGATCATCAGAATAATATTCTCCAAGAAATTAAAATATTTACATTTTTTAAATGGCTTTAAAGATAAAGTGTGTAAATTTTTTAACTACTTTCTCCTGTGGCAGCTTGAAAGGCAGAGACTATAAGTATATAAGTAACTAAGTAGGCAATTTGTAGGTTGATTTCCCCAAAAAGTGTAAACAGTGTGGCTCTTTGGCGATATCAAAACGTTGCAATGTTTATTTGAGCAGCCTGACGTGGCAACATTGGCTCAATTAATAGCATGCGATTGGGGAAGGGACTCTGTTTTTGAGGTTTGGTATCAGACATAACGAAACCATGCCCAATGGGACCAGAGAACCCGATGCGTTTAGGGCCAGTTTGGGTACGTTTTTCCAAGTAGGACTTTGGGTTTGTGGACAGGCTTACCGAACTTGTTCGCACACGCGCTCTCATTCAAAGATGCATGAACGGACAAGTTATGGGCTGTTCACACTGAACGTGTTATTTGCACGTCTGTTCTGTTTTCCTTGGTAAAACACACTGTACTAATGTTTTTGACATTGACGCACAGGACTGTTTTAAACGTTTAAAAGTTAAAAAGAACTTCACATTTAAAAAAACGCTCGTCTATACACCTGCATTCTGTTTCATTCTTTGCGCTGTGTCTAATTATTTTTTTTTAGCACAGTTGTCACACAGATTCAACAATATGAACAAGTTCAGGCAGCATAGAAGGGACTGTTGCAGTGTTTCATATTATTCCAGATTGTTCTGCACCAAGTGAAGTTTCAGCAGATAAACGGTGATTTTTGGAGTTTAAAAAATTGGATCAAGATCCACATGCATTTTAAGGACCTACTGAGCTAAGGTATTTTTCTGGTGAAGAAAGAAATTAATAAACATCAGGGATATACTGAGGGAGAGTAAATGATGAGAGAATTTTAATTTTGGGGTGAACTATCCCTTTAATACAATATTTTAGTTCTTGATCCCTTGTCATAAACAATATTTTGCTTTCTAAATGATTCGTTTTTACAAAATTATTCAGCATGATCTTATAAAAATTACGTGACTGTGGCAACATTTTTGCCAAACAAAATTATGTGCAGTTTCCCAGTTAAATTTCCAGCAAAGGGGGCTTAAAGTGAGTAAAATGGTATCATAATCATTCAATATTCACCTTAAAAAATTGTCTGGAAGTTTTAATGATTAAAACGTACCTCCCTAACCAAAAAACTTTAACCTAACTGATAATGTCCTAAAAGCAAATGAGAGGTGAACAAAACAGACATCTTGACCCTTAACCAACACCTAAACATAACCGATAATGTCCTAAAAGCAAATGAGAGGTGAACAAAACAGACATCTTGACCCTTAACCAACACCTAAACATAACCGATAATGTCCTAAAAGCAAATGAGAAGTAAACAAAACAGACATCTTGACCCTTAACCAACACCTAAACATAACCGATAATGTCCTAAAAGCAAATGAGAGGTGAACAAAACAGACATCTTTACCCTTAACCAACACATAAACATAACCGATAATGTCCTAAAAGCAAATGAGAGGTGAACAAAACAGACATCTTTACCCTTAACCGACACATAAACATAACCGATAATGTCCTAAAAGCAAATGAGAAGTAAACAAAACAGACATCTTGACCCTTAACTCTTTCCCTGCCAAACACGGAATTTTCCGTGTTTTATGAAAAAACGCTTCCCCGCCAAACACGGAATTTTCCGGGTTTCCGTGTTTTAGGTGTTATACGGTAAGGAAGACCCCTGCGCATGTTTTGAAAGAGTACGCAACTCTTTGATCAAAGAAACAGACTGCGATCGTCTCAAACATGAAGAAGTGGAGTATGAGAAGCTCAAAATATCAGACATAAACATGCCTTTTTCTCAGCTTTTTGTCTGAAATGTTGTTTTTTGACAAAACCTACCTCTGTTCAAGTCGCAATAAAAAAAGAACAAATGAAGATAAAATAAAATTGTTTTTTTTTGACTAAAAGCAGAGGCCCAGATCTTTATTTTGATATATAGCATCTTCATATATTCATGGAAGAAAATATTCTGTGGGCCATTAAAATTTAGCGAAAATCGTCAAAAACCCTGGCGGTGGCTGGCAACTTTTTTTTAAAAACGCTGGCGGGGAAAGGGTTAACCAACACCTAAACATAACCGATAATGTCCTAAAAGCAAATGAGAAGTAAACAAAACAGACATCTTTACCCTTAACCAACACCTAAACATAACCGATAATGTCCTAAAAGCAAATGAGAGGTGAACAAAACAGACATCTTTACCCTTAACCAACACATAAACATAACCGATAGTGTCCTAAAAGCAAATGAGAAGTAAACAAAACAGACATCTTGACCCTTAACCAACACATAAACAAAACCGATAATGTCCTAAAAGCAAATGAGAAGTAAACAAAACAGACATCTTTACCCTTAACCAACACCTAAACATAACCGATAATGTCCTAAAAGCAAATGAGAAGTAAACAAAACAGACATCTTGACCCTTAACCAACACCTAAACAAAACCGATAATGTCCTAAAAGCAAATGAGAAGTAAACAAAACAGACATCTTGACCCTTAACCAACACCTAAACAAAACCGATAATGTCCTAAAAGCAAATGAGAAGTAAACAAAACAGACATCTTGACCCTTAACCAACACCTAAACAAAACCGATAATGTCCTAAAAGCAAATGAGAAGTAAACAAAACAGACATCTTTACCTTTAACCAACACCTAAACAAAACCGATAATGTCCTAAAAGCAAATGAGAAGTAAACAAAACAGACATCTTGACCCTTAACCAACACCTAAACATAACCGATAATGTCCTAAAAGCAAATGAGAAGTAAACAAAACAGACATCTTGACCCTTAACCAACACCTAAACAAAACCGATAATGTCCTAAAAGCAAATGAGAAGTAAACAAAACAGACATCTTGACCTTTAACCAACACCTAAACAAAACCGATAATGTCCTAAAAGCAAATGAGAAGTAAACAAAACAGACATCTTGACCCTTAACCAACACCTAAACAAAACCGATAGTGATGCTGAGGCAATTGTCATTAATTTGTCATAAAAGCAAATGTGACATGAAAAGCAGATATTCTGAAGAAACCACGTCATTTTGTGTCACTTCTATGACACTTTTGTCTTAATATCAGATTGTGTTCTTGGCTGAGGTTGAATCTTGGTCTCCTGAGTCCAAAGTTAAACACTACCGTGGAAGCTAATCAGATAGGAATAAGTGTGGAAATGTTGGTGTGTCTGTAATATAAGCATTAAAATGTGTTGTTTTTCAATTAATATGTTATAGTAAAAGTGTTTCCATACCATAACAGTGTGTGAGTAATAGAGTGAAAAATAAGTGTTTATAAAGTTATCACCCATTGCATTCATGATTTGTGAAATTTAATAAAATGCACAGTTGCTGTAAACGCCTCTAATGTTCATTTTACCAGGAAACGGTGGCAAAATGTAGAAAGCCAGCATGTAAAAGTTTGTTTGCAAAACTTTTGTTATAACGTTCATACAATGAGACTAGGTTGCAATTATAAAATGTACATCCTTTTCGCTAAAGTATCCTGACACTTCCTTATATTTTTTGCATGATCTCTATATCAAATTATCTTACAGAACTAGAGTCAGGAATTATGGGCCAGTGGTTCAAGCCCCAGCACAGTCAAGATTCCACTGTTGGGCCCTTGAGCAAGGCCCTTGACCCTATCTGCTCCAGGGGTGCGGTTTCATGGCTGACCCTGCACTCTGACCCCAGCTTAGTTGGGATATGCGGAAACATCTGCATTTCATTGGCTCTCTACCTGTACTCTGCACAATGACAATAAAGTTGAATCTTAATCTTATCTTAATAATGCCATTTTATCATCAGAGAAAGAACAGCATTTAAATGAGGTTAACAAGGTCCAACAAGTTTAACATGACTATTCAAATAAAAAAAACACTGCTGATACTCTGACCCTTCAATAAGGTCAATTGTCTAGAGACATACGGCTAACTGTGCCCCTACTGATGCAACATCAGAGCCTATTATCAGTGAGATTCACACCATGGGGCAGTGTGTTTAACCTCTTGGCACGCAAGGGTCTATTTGTAGAAGTAAATGTTAAAATCAGGAAATAAAAACTAAATGTTTTTCCATTTCAGTTAGCTCTGAGCAGAAACAGTATTTTTTCGTTCCGGTTCGAGTGTTCCGCAGCCTCCTTTTCCAATTGGTAACCAGTTACAACGAAATGAAAGAATGGTTAATAACGTTCATTTTTAAATGACAGTATTCTGTGCTAAGGGTGGGTGAAATGCCAGTTGCAGTATGGCCAGATCTGGCAAAAGGAACACGTTCAAAATAAGGGATTATCCTTTCCCAAAAATAAGCTATAGAATTTTTGGAATGGAATTCACATTATAGAAATCACAAGCGTTGTATGGAGTAGCGTATATAAAATAACATCTTTTCAATAATTGTATTTTTAATATTAAATATATCCTCGAAAATATTTCAAACATACATCTGGCCATACATCGATTTTCCTTGAATCTAGATTAATCTTGCATGTATTATTTGTCATTTTATATAAGCTACATCCACAACGACAATTAGGCAAAGACTTGTGATGCCACGATTTCTTCAGAATCGCACATGCTTATGTTCTACTAAAGAGAGTGAAGCCCCATTTTTTGGGCTACAGGAAGTGGTGTAGTTTCTGAAAATGTATGAGATCAACCATTTATCTTTTGGTTTCAATAAGAAATTATCGAAACAATATTAACTGGTAATTAACCGGTTATGAGCTTTTAAATATAATGTTTTCACCACGGAACAATTGAAAGGGCCTTTGTTCCCATTTTCGGTTAAGTTCTACATTCTACATTAGTTCTACGGTTAAGTTCTACATTTTCGGTTTTTGTTACTTGAACAGTTTTTTTGTCTCTGGTTGAAATAATCTAGTGGTCTAACAGCTATTGAGAGGACTCGCTAGTAGAACTTAAGTGTACAGTAACTGTCAGTATAGGATAAGCAGATGATTACCTGTTGCAGGCAGCGCGGAGGACAGACACTGCAAGCAGTAGACATCTGGCCACCCTTCTCAGGACATGCACATATACAGACGCACGCACGCACACACACACACACCAAAAGCAAAAACAGATTTGTATACACAGACAGATGGACAAACTGGCATAAAGAAGCCCCACAGCAACAAAAAAAAAAAACGATGCAAAAGGCATTAGCACTACAAGCCAGCACTCTTGTAAACATTAGGCATTGCAATAGTATCAGAGTAATATAATCCTGTTAATTCCAAATATGACATTTAATGTGATCATTAATGATCGGTCTAAAATATACCCAGAGACTGGAAATTTTAACTATTTATTAATTCATTGGACAATTAATTAAAACACAAGAGTGATGATACCCCCCATACAATGCCAAATATCAATGCTTATCCCATAACTGGACAATTTGTCCACAAATTAAAGTTTTAAAAAAAGTTTATTTTGTTAAATTTTATGCAAACTAATATTTTAGTTAATAATGCTGCAAACCCAAATATAGTTATAGGGAGAAAGACAGAAACTGATAATTACATGCAATGGATACATTAATAAAAGCAAAGATCAAATCGCAATTCAGTGTGCAAATATATGCAAGCAAGAAGATCAAGTGCAAATCAGTATGCAATTAGCATGATGATTAGTGATAGACCGATACAGTATATCGGCCTAGCCTAATGGCAATTTTGCCATTTTCGGGATCTGCCGATAACGGTGTTTGCTTGGCCAATCAACAGAAGGGTTTTATAAGAATAAATATTGCATCAAATACATTTTGTGTACATCCGATTTGCTAAATTGTATTGTTTATCTGCATTTATATCGACTATTCTGCTCTCTAGATATCGGCATCGGCCATTGAAAAACCCATTTCGTCGACCTTATGATGATACCATTACTTTTGGAAAGATTTTGACTTCTGAATGAATTGAATCGGAGATTGAAATTTAGAAGTACATTTTAGACTTTCAGACTTAAATACTTAAATATACATTTTATATTAAAGTATTAAGTTATAAAAAATTAAGAATTGAAAGCATGCCAAAGATTGAAACTATCTACAAAACAAAGTCTGAATGGAGTTTATAAGCATTTGGAGCTGAATTAATTGCAGGAAGTTGTGGAGAATAAAAAGTAGATTTAGAAGCATGCAGAGAAATATCACTACAGCACTGCCTTGCAAGCCTGCCAAGGAATTTACCTTTTACACAATATTAAATGACACTCTAATTCTCTTGTGAATCTGAAATTCCTGAATGTTCCATAAACTAAAACTGGCTCATTAGAGAATCAGTATTCTGAGAATGGCCCATTCAAAAGTGTGAAGGACGTCTATGACAGACTTCAATATAAAAAGAACAAATATTGCACACATTCATTTTTCTGTGTTTCTAATAACCAAGTGAATACAAGCCATAAAGCTAAAACAATATTTGCTTTAAGGGAATATTCTGGGTTCAATACAAGTTAAGCTTAATCCAAAACATTTCTGGCATCCCTTATAGAAATCTAGAGTTCTGGCAAACTAACTGCAAATTTGCCACAAATTTGATGAAATATGATTATTTTACACGCAAATGAGCTTCGCCACAAATGTTTTCCAGAAGTTTGCAGCTCTTCACCAGTAGTGGTGAACCTGCAAACCTTTGGCAACAATGGACAATTTGCTGCAAAGCTCATTAGCATGTAAAAATGATCAGTGGTGAATTTGCCGCAAGTTTGTGGCAAATTTGCAATGAACTCTCAATATTTGTAAGGGATAATATTGATTATCACAAAAAATTTTTTGGACATCTCTCCTTTTCTTAAAAAAATAAATAAAAATAATCGAGGATATTGAGGCATTTACAATGGAAGTGAATCGGGGCCAGTTTTTAGAGAGTTTAAATAAAAATTTGAAGCATATAATTTTATAAAGCACTTACATTAATTCTTCTTTTAAAACTCATGTATTATTTGAGCTGTAAAGTTGTATACATTTACATTTTTACAGTCATTTTAGGGTTTATTGTTTGTTGACATTACAACGTCAAAGTAATGAAGTTAGTAAGTGATTTTATCACACTAAAATAATGTTCACATGCATATTGTTTACATCTTGTGGCTATACCTTTGAAACATTGAGTATTTTAACATTACAAAATTGGCCCCAATTTACTTCCATTATAAGTGCCTCACTGCATCCTGGGTTTTTGCTTTTTTTAAAGAAAAGGAGGGGCAAGTCATAATCAACATTATGCCACAAATGCTGTTGACTGAGCTTAACTTGTATTGAACCCGGAATATTCCTTTAAGTCGTAGCAAATGGCATGTGCAATAAAATGCCTGAACAGACATTTTTTTTTTTTTATTTACTACAAACTATTTGATCAATACAGGTACTGAGGGCACTGAAAAGATTTCTTACAAAGTGCTTAATCCTGTCAGTGAGGACTTATTCCATTAGATTACAGTAAAAAAATGGTTCCATAAACATATGTATGTATGTATGTACAGTGCACTACTGGCATTTGGCCCTATTAACAGAACTGACACACAGTTACTATTTAACTTGAAGTGCGACATCACTGGTTTCCTTTCTACTTGTAACTTTATCTTATTAGTGTTCTGTTGTTCCAGGATTAACATGACTTGCTTAGTGTTAGTGTCTCTATTTGTTTTAAAGTGCTTCTTTAAAGTGCACAAATACACATGCTATCTCCTCTCCAGGAGTTTTTGTATTATTTTTCATTTGCAGCCAGTTAATTCTGGCCACCTTGTGCCCAACCACTTAGCTGGTTCTTGAGGGCTTGAAAGCTTTTCTTTGACTGTCCAAGCACAGCCCCAGTCCCACCCCCACTACCACAGCCCCGCCCCTCAGAATGACCTGAAGGAGCGCCGTCCATCTCCCGCATCTCCCTGTCCATCTTGGCTATCCGGAGTCTGCAAAAACCAAAGAAGATAATCGGATAACCAAGTTATTAGCATGAAGCACTTCTTAATAAGGCAATTATTTTCCTGTACATATGATAATGTAATCAGTTCTATGATAATGAGTGTTAAGATTCAAGTGGCAGGTCCTAGGACACAAGTCTGGCTTTGCGAGACTACTTACAGCGTGACAATGTCTGCATTGGCGTTATCTATGGCTATACTGATTGGGTCTTTCTCTTCAATGTCTTTTGCATTGTAGTCTGCTCCTCTCTTAAGAAACAGACACACCAACCTATGACAAGAAAGAGACACACCCACACACACATTAAGTCACAGAAATGTGTTCGTAAGAATGTGTACGACAGTGTGTGTATCTAAGATTGTGTTACCCTGTATGTCCTAGTACAGTAGCATGGTGTAGTGGCCCCCTTCCATCTGAGTCCACCAGGTTAACACTAGCCCCATTCTGCAGAAGGAACTCACAGGCTGCCAATGAATTCTGCAGACAGAGATAGCCCGTAAATATGTACTGTGACACACAACATGTACAAACACTCTCTCACACACACACACTCACAGCCATAGCAGCCTGTATTAGTGGAGTTCTGCTGTCTTCAGTCACATTAACCCAGTTGACATCAGCACCGTGAGCCAGAGCATCTGCCATGAGAGGGAAGTGTCGCATCGCTGCGGATCGATACAACAAAGCGCCAGGATGAAGACCACTTAGATCATTCTCTTCATCATTTTCTGTACAGAAAAATAAAGAGAGAGCAAGTTAAAGGGGAAATTCCATGTACTAATGTGCATGTTACAGGACTCTAAGTGTTAGACCTTGCAGTTAAGCATTGAGGTATGTCATTAAGTGGTGTGTAACCTTTGTGAGGGCTGGAATTGTTCTTCATTATGTCACTTGGGGTAAGGCCTGAAGGGGAAACATCAAACAGCCCAATGATTAGATCAGCAGCAACTGGAAGCGACACTAACATTTATGGCTTCAGTTTACTAGTGTACTATTCTTTTCAAGCATCTTTGGAGAAATACACCTTATAAATACTGTTTCTTTGTTTTTAGAAGCATGACTGCTTTCATGGGTGTGTCTTTGTAAATGATGAATAAAGTGAGATTTTTTGGGAGTATGTGTCTGTGTACCCTTGAGTCGTGGTAGAGTGGCTCGGGTGGGTTTGGGTTTGAGGGCGGGGCGTGTGCCTTGTTTGCCCTGCGTGGTTGGTTGGTTACGTCGGGCACTGGAGCGACGCAGGAGAGGACCTCGACCCGTCTCTGGGAGCTTGTGGATGAATTTCTTCTCTACGTATTTTGAGCGAATCCATGACTCCTTATCTTGCCTGAGACAAGATCAATTTGATTATATTTAGATTATCAGTTTAATTACAAACAAACCAAAAAATGCAAAATATTTCTAGATTTCTATTCATAAAAAATCTGTATGAAAATAAAGTCTTTATCCTAGCATCTTTATCCTAATCCTGCATGTGAGGTCTGAAATGAACAATTGACAAGCAACAAATCTAAGCCAAAACTTTTCTTTGTTGAGTTAGTTTTCACCAGTTGGTCAGCAACTTTTTACAAATAGGTATATCTGAATGCCAGAGATCTCCAAATGGGGGTAGAATCTCCAGAAGAGGGTGGGGTTACTCCCAAAGGGGGCTTGGTCAACTCCAAAAGGAGGCGACACCTCCACACATGGTTAGGGTTAGGTTGGGGAATGGTTACGGGCTCTCTATACTTTTGCTAGCAGTTTGGAGCTCCCGCCCCTTTTTTTTTGGAGCTCTGACTGCAGCAATATCCTTCTCACTTTTGAAGGAACTGCAACATTACCTGGTTAAAGACAAGTCGAATTGTAAAAATGGTAGTCTGACCCTCACTGTTGAACACACTGGGAATACTACTCGCATTAAGACAGGGGTTTTATGGGGGCCATGAGGGGATGCTAGTGGGTCAGTGGAAAATAAAAAATTAATTACCATATTTAACATTATTAATGCTTTCTCAAGACTGGTTGGATAAAATGTTGTTCTATTGACACCTACTGAAATAGAAACAAATCTGCATGTTTCATGGTGAGTAAGAAATATTTATGATAGGCACATTTTGGCAGGTGTAGCATGAAGTTCATTATGGACTGTGTGTCATATCTGAACAGTAGGGAACAGATAAAATGTGATGAATGATGATCATCACAAACTAAGGCACCGCTATGTTCCATTAGGCCTATTGATTCTATTAGACACAGAAAACAAAAATGTCATATATTTGAGCTTAAATATGCATGTTCACATACACATGCTAAGTAAAGCTTTGGTAGCAAACAATGCAAATCTATTTGGCAACAGAAATCTACAGAGCACCTACCTTGGATTAGACGGATGTGGCTTCTTGATGGTGATCTCATCAATGCGCGCCTCATAAATCTTGTTAATAGCTGTATTTCCCAACTCACACATTAGCTGAGGAAAGAGAATGAATATGTGACGCAATGAAGCAATGAAAAAGGGAGGAGACTGTGAAAAATTACTTATTAAAACAAACCCTTAAACTCTTTTTGAGTTTTAAACGCATTTTTAGGCTACCACCTGCAATTGTTCCACACTAAAATTTAAAAGCTCACTATTCACACATACTGTGGACTAATTGCAAAAATTGGATATGTTTTTAATCTTGTGAAGAACAAAGTAATTTTTGTATCTTTTTTTTCTTTCCAACTTGTAATGTAATCCATGTAATTCTGGTTCTGTTTGCTCTATAAAACCGCAAAAAGTCTTATTCTTAGATGGCAGCACGTACTAGGAAAAATATTTTTCTTCCATCACAATACACAGATCTGAAATGTAGGTGGTGCTCTTCTGCATATCACCCCTCACAGATGTGCTCGTCCATAGACATTCAGTCTATTTTTCAGTTCATGCCCCACCCCCCTGTTTTATGGAATATCTCGTCCTCTGAGTGGACTAGAAACTCAATGCTGGACTGCATTTTTTGTTCAGGACATGACATCTATTATATAGCATTTGATTATTCACCCAAGCAAAATGGCTCATTTTGTAGAAAACAGCCTAAGAGCAGATATAAAGTTTGTGGCTACTTGGGGCTTACAGCAGCATTAATTTGTGCATAAATGAGATATTTGTATTTGATGTCTTACAGAAATCATTTCACTCTGTGGTTATTTTGGAAATCTTTCAAACTATGGTATTAGGGCAACCAAATAAATTGTATAGTCGTAATGAGAGCTTTCATTTGATATACGACTTGTCTATTTACATATATTGTCTAAAACTTTATATTCATACTAATATTTCTAACATATTACCTCTAGGTGGCACTTATTTGCAACACCTTATTTTGTTATTTTATGTAACATAAATGCAAAAGTGATGGTGTTCTATGACAATATCAGGTTCAAAGCATTCAAATGATAACACATATGCCTAACTTATGTGCCCCCCCCCCCACCCAATAAGGGGTTGATTTCATACAGAAAGCTATGAGTGTGATGTGTGTGTATTCTTACTCTGACAAGCTCCGGCTCCCAGGAGTCCAGCGTAAGGGATCGTACCTTTGAGAAGTGGACACCTAAACTCCTACAAACACAAAACCACAAAAAATTCAGATGCTTGTTTATGCAATAAAATCAATTGTACAGGATTCGAAGACCGTGTGTAATGTTACCTGTGTATACCAGAACAGGTTATGCACAGTGTGATGCCCAGATTAATGGAGGCCCAGTCCGGTCCAGGCTCCCCGCAGTCACAGCACTGCCCATTACCTGGGATGGCCTGCACCTCCTCCAGGGCATCCCGATGAAAAGATTCTGATTCCACTCCACTTCCACTCAAACTTCCCGCAGAAACTGAACTACAGCGATCTCTCTAATAAACACAATCACATTTATGTACTCATAAATATCTATAGCATCTAATTCAGTTTGACTTAACAAGAAGATAGCTAAATCTAACAAAACATCTCTATGGGGACATCTGGGGAAGGTCAAATTCATATATAAATAAAGTAAATCATGATTTTTATGTGTGGGGTTTGTGTTTGGTTTAGTCTATAGTCATTGATTATTATTAGCTTTAAATAATATTAGTCTATATATGACCGGTATGTCGTCTTTAGACAGCTAATGTGTGTGTCTTACAGAACCAAGTGTGTCATCTCTTCTCTCTTGGAACGCAGAGGCGATGCTGTTTTGGACAGCGCTGAACCAGCCTTGCTGCTGTCGCTCTGAATCAGCCTGTAACAGACAGCTCCTATACAAAAACATACACATATGCTGTCATTTAGAGTATAAGCAGGTTATGTACAGACTTGCCCAAATGCATAATTACATATTTACAGGACCTTTGTCCTTCAACTAATCCTTCAGCAATATAATATTGCACACTCAGAAATATGCACACTGCACTTCAAACTGCAGTTTCGACAGTCGAATGCAAACACACACACACACTGACTCACTTAGACGGAGAGACGACCTCAAAGCAGAACCGTCTCTCTTGTTCAGCATACGGCTTCACTGTGCATAAACGCAGGTCCTCCACAACAACTGTGAGCTGCTCCTATTAGATAGAGAGTGTTTAAGTAAGACAACTGTGGTCTGCGTCTGTTGCTATGGCTACATAGAAAGGGAACAAAAAATGCTAATTCTTCCATTTTTAAAATCTCCAAATTCTCGCGAAATCTCCAATTTCCATTATCACTGCTCTGGTATGTGTGTAACTGTAACTGTAGTCTACATATGAATGAAATATGTATTTTCATCATTGATACTGGTTAATGCTGCATGTTGCAGATGTTTGACAATTGAATACTTACGTTATGTTTCTTTTGGTAAACCAACTGGTTTTTCTGAATGGAGAACCAGCGCCTGCAGCATGAGCACACACATAGACACACATTATGGCTGGGTTAGGTATTAATAATGCAAGTAGACATGTGATTGTAATTCACCTCAGAAATCATAGCCTCTGAAATCACACAAAAAAAAAAACTAAAACGGACAAACACAAAGAAAGAAAAGAAACAGTGCAAATACATCTTTTGCAACATATTGTGTTAAAACTGTAAAAAAAATAAAAAATAAATAAAAACATAATTTTATAAAATGTGAAATTTAAAACGACTTTTAAAGGAGATATCTGGACATTTACCAATAATGAGTGAAGTAAATGCATGCCAATTGACCAAATGACAGACAAGTAGAAATGTCATTAACTATCCCTACACTAATTATTGTTTTTTTTAAGGCATCGATTTATTAACATTATCCAACATTTAAATTAGCAGCCTAATTTGTGTGCTTTTCAATTCACTGTCAGTTCACATTCAGCTTAATGTATGTCTGGGAGCGAAAGCATGTCAGTCAGTTCTGGTAGGTAATAGTAGCCAATCATTTTGATGACAGGCTTTGTGTCTGTCTTTGAATAACAGCAACACTTCAGATGTTGCAGTATATGATGATATTCTCGGAGCAAATGATGTATTCACATGGCTTGTTGAGGCAAAGTCACATGCCTTCTTGATGTGCATTTATATTACTATATATACATTCTAAATGGAAACACATTAGGTATATGTGTTTCCATCATAGTTTATACATGTCTTCTTATCTAATAAAAATGTATCCACCTCAAACGAACAGAGCATTATTTTGTCATTTTATTCACATCTTGGTGTTTCAATCCAGCATTTTTTATGCAATATACCATAATTCTCAATAAAACACGGGGATGGAAACTCAGCTACTGTTGGAGTTTATCTGACAACTTCCCCAGCATTTGCTTAATCTATAGCTACATTGTTTTGAGTGTTTTTTTTAGCACATACTGTACATGCACATACTGTACATATGGTGTTCTAGATAGATTTAAAGGTAAATTTAAATTTAAAGCCATAGTAATCCTGTGCGTAATGACAAAAGCTATGTTTCCATCCAAGTTGCGAATGTAATTTATCTGAAAAACCATAATAAATCACACAAACAGTGTGCGAATACAGCCCAGCGTCACTTCCGGAGAAATTGTAGCCACTGTGGTTCTTTTATTAATAAAATACATGTGGTTTAAAGCACGCAGATAAAACACTCTAAAGAACTTTGCCTCATGTCTGGAAGCAACAGCGCATCACACAATTCTCGGAGCACTACGTGTGTGTGCGCGTTCCTCCATCCTTATGACTTTACCTTGGATCTATAGGATATTTTTCAAAAGTGTTATTAAACCTGCTCTTCAGCACAGTTCAAGTTTGCATTCAACTTATTTTCTCTGCAAAATCTATGCCTAGATTTTCAAGACACCGCTATTTCAGGATGACCGGAGCAACTTTTCATCTGCGATGATTAGTCCAGTTATGAACGAGTTATTCAGTCACATGACTATTTTGGTCCGCATCCTGTATTCCTAATAAATTCAATAGGAGTTTATTATTATCAGTGTTTCCATTCAGCAGCTTCTATTCAATATCCCAAAATGTGCATCAAAATGCATGGATCGAAACCCACCTAATGAAACATAAAATCATTAAAGGGGACCTATTATGCAAAATTCACTTTTACATGGTGTTTGTATATAAATGTGAGACGGCAGTGTGTGTAAACAACCACCCTACAATGTTAAAAGTCCACCCACTCCTTTTTCTTATATTTCTATTAATCAAAAACTGTGTGTCAACATGAATGGTTTTAATTTCTACTCTAAAGAGACGTCACGTAAGAGCAGGCCTCGCCCACGACTGGTGACAGACTCCACCCTATCATCATAGATCCTCCCCCGAGTGATCTACACACAGTCCGCCATTTTAGTATCGCACTTTATATTTTGTGAATGTTTGCAAATCGCTTTTCCAAATGTGCTTGTTAGCTGATTCCATGGCTAATGCAGCTAAAATTACCATTGTCTCATGGATGATTTTACCATGGATGACTGTATTCACGGAGACCAGATATACACATTTATATATTCATACATTTATGGCTGAACTCCGGTATTTATGCTGTCAGTCATATTGGTTCTGATTTGCTGTTGCTGTAGTATCTGAAGCACCAGCTGTAAAGGCACAGCCCTCTTCCAGAAAGGGGCGGGGAGCAGCAGCTCATTTGCATTTAAAGAGACACACACACACACACACAAAATCAGCATGTTTTTGATTCCACCCAAATAGAGGTATAACATGGTTTAATAAATGATCTGTGGGCTATTTTGCGCTGAAACTTCAGACACATTCTGGGTACACTTCAGACTTATATTCCATCTTGTAAAAAGGGGCATAATAGGTCTCCTTTAAAGGAATATTCTGGGTTCAATACAAGTGAAGCTCAATCGATAGCATTTGTGGCAAAATATTGATTACCACAACAATTAATTTTGACTCAATAGAAGTGAATGGGAGCCAATTTTGAAATTTCAAATACTCACTTTTTCAAAAGTAAAGCTACGAGGCATCAACAATATGCTTTTTGATGATTTTAGCATGATAATATAATTTATTAATCTTTTCTGTGTTAAATTTATATCCAATTTTACAACTTCTTTGCCTATGATGATGTAATGTCAACAAACCCTAAAACCCTTATATGACTGTAAAAATGACAATTTAAATGACTTTACAGCTCAAATAATACATGAGTTTTTACAGAAGAACCCATGTAAATGATTTTATATAATTATAAGCTTCACATTTCTGCCTTTAAACCCTCCACAAATTGGCCCCCATTCACTTCCATTGTAAGTGCCTCACAGTGCCTTTTGTTTTTTTTTTAAGAAAAGGGGAGGATGTCAAAATGAATTTTTGTGGTAATCAACATTATGCCACAAATGCTGTTGATTGAGCTTAACTTGTATTGAACCCAGAATATTCCTTTAAGAAAAAGAGAATAACAACAACAAAAATACCCTGAAATGTTTGACCTTAAACAAAGCCGCCGGATAATTTAACCATTTCTGTGGTCAAACTCATTAATTGCCCTTCTGAAAGAAATAAAAGGCAGATGATATGAGCAGAGTCCATTACCTGCTCCACGTTTTGAAAGCATTGCTGGCCCTCTTGTACAGGTAGCCTTCCATTACGATGCCATTGGGTGCATCTGGGCTGAAGTCCATAATAGAGTCATCATAGGACACATCCTAAAGACACCCATACAAATAAGTTCCCTATGCATGTATAGTTCCTTAAAATACATGTATAGTGACAGTGTCTTTGTATTGACTGTATAGTCCGTTTGTGAGTTTGTGTACAGATATATCGTGTGTGTGTGTTTCTACCTTTTTCTTGACAGCAGCGTGTCTCTGCTCCATGTCCCTTTTCTCTCTTGCAGAATTGAGGACCAGTTGAGTGTACTGGACAAAGAGAGTAAAAAGAGGGTCAGACAGAATACTCAGTCACATTTATGCATTCAGTCCTTTATTTATGTCTGAATCAAAGCTACATCGAATCCTGATGGAAACTCTTTGAGAGTGAGGTTTGGACCATGTCCAGCTATCCGTTGCAACATGCATTCAACTAGATCCTAAAATGGAAATGTACATCATAAAATTAAAAACTCATGCCCAATGGCTCAGCCTAAATCTCTACTTCTGTATGTACAGTAGTTATTATGAGACTATTTTCTAGTCAGAATCTCTGACAATACATGCACTATAATTGCAGGCTCTTCGTGGTGTGGCAGATTTCTGGACCACAGTCAGTAAAGTGTCAACGGGTATGTCACGCAAGACTTAACCGAATGAGAGAGGATGCAAGATATGCTTGTACATGCTCAACGTCCTGTCCTGTATCGAGAAGAGGTCAAAAAGATCACCTCCATCTCCACCTACACTTGTTATCTTCCACTCACTTTCCTGTTCTCTCCCCCTCTCTTTCCAGTCCCTCTTGTCACTTTATCAAGAGTGTTTTCATTTGTCTTTATTTGTAAAAAACTTGGTCCCTATTCCAGCTTCCTTCTATCTTAAGGTGTAAGTCTATACCCTAAAAACACCCCCATCTTCTTTATTCATATACTGTATATTATTCTAAGGAACTCTATTCTATGAATTGGGTCCACACATCGCTCTTGACATTTGCCAAGCTAAGTTTCTCACCACTTCCTGTGCTTTCAGGAAGTTATGAGCAGATTTTGTGGTTTTTGCAGGCCAGTTGAAGGTAAGTTTCCTGTCTAAATTTGAGCTTCAGTAATATTAAGCAATTTCTTAAAAAAAAGACAATAGCTGCGTTTCAAAGTATAAATATACATGTAAGAACTATTAAACTGACAGCCATGCACATTAAGGTTAAGAGAAAAAATAGTTGAACTATATAAAGTGCATAGATGTGTACCAACTAATCTGAGACAACTTTAGTAAAAGCCCTTGAACTTGCAAAACAACAGTTTAAACTTAGCGGATCTTACAATACAGTTTTAAGTCCACAAACTGAAGCAGTATTTGTTTTTACTCTTAAAAAGTGTTGGGATTTTTCAGGCATTTATACTGTTCAGCTAGCACAGAGGTATGTGCCAACACACACTAACCAGTGTGTGTTACATACTGTTTCCTGTTGTTGCTCTCTCTGGCAGACAACTTCCTGTCTTGATGGGCCTTCATGTGATCTCTTAATGTTGAATCATATTTCTGTCATTAGAAATAACACTTCCACTTTTTGAAAAACATTTTACCTCATAATATAAATTTGATACGTTTCCCCTTTCAAGCAACTCTTAAGCTTATTTGTCATTCATCCTTCTTGGTACTTCACACTTTTACTTTCCTTCCTTCCTCTCTTTTCTGTCTGTGCACAAACAGCGCACACAGGGACGGATTAACCAAAGGGCCAAACGGGCCGCTGCACAGGGGCCTCTAAACCCAAGAGTCCTCGAGCTCTAAATCAAATATTTATTTATTTATTTTAAGTCATCTATTATATATCCACGTAAATGTCAGCCTTATGTGAAATACCATTTGTTCGGGAGAATGCGTGCTGGATGACAGCAGTGCGAGCACAGGCACTCGCGTGCACTAAAACACCAGCGTCTCACTGGTGCAGCGTGATTATTTGAAGGACTACCGAGAACACCGTCTGATTTACAAAAACACTTCCAAACGCATAGATAAGGTGCAGTTTACCCTGACTGTGTACAAAGCTGATGGTTTAAATTCATACTGTATAAGAGACAGAATTTGTGTAACAGTATAGATGACTTTAAAATGTCTTGCATGCATTTCATTTTTAATGATAAAGCAAAAGATGTCTTATTTCCCTAAATAGGTGCACAGTAACTGTTTATAATATTTGGTTAATCGTAAGAGTTCAAGAATGGTTATTCTGTTATTTGTCGGGAGTCAGGACTCAGGAATAAAGAACACTAATAAACCTCTTCAGGATGATTTGATTTTTAAATGATTCAGCATGTAATTTGTGTAATTATTGTCTGCACACCAAAGCAAAAGGGGAAAAAACATTGGCTCACCATTTATCAAGTGCTGAAACTATGCCAGGGGAAAAACTGGAATCATGTGTAACAGTCACATTAAGTCCTCATTGCAACGTGAACTTTAACCGAATGTCAATTTGTGACATCAAAACTGAAAAAGCTTGATACAGGACAACAAATTTTGAAACAGAACACAGGTGTCTCAAAGTTTTTTGTTAAGTTAACAATGTCTAAATAAATGCAATAGTCGTGCATGGTACACTGCAAAAAGTGAGCTGTGTGGTGCAACGATCAAAGACATCCATCCAGTGCATGTTTACATAGCCTAAAATAACACTTGAAAAACAGCACAGATGCATGTCTGAACAGCCCGATGGATGGATGGATGGATGGATGGATGGATGGATGGATGGATGGATGGATGGATGGATCATTTTAAAATCAAAGCATCCCGAAGAGGTTTATAAGTCCTGACTCCTGACAAATAACCATTCATGAACTCTTGCGGTTTACCAAATATTAAAAAAAAGTTACCGTGCACAAATTTAGGGTAATAAGGCATCTTTCGGTTTATCAATAAAAATAATTAAAGATGGATGGATCACCTCATCACTCAGTTGCTTGCGGTAGTTTTCCAGTTCTGCGAGTGACTGGTAACCCTGCCGGAAGAACAGAGCCTGGGCCTCCATAAGAGAAAGCATCTGGCACGCCACGCCACATACATACATACACAAAGAGGACAAACAAAAGTGACTGTGAGCTAACATTCAATCCTAATCACTATCATAGAATGCCACATTATGACACCTGCCCTAATCATCCTTAAATCACAGAATTGCACATTTTGAAACATACCGCCATTAGAATTTCAGTCTTCTTCTTGTACTCAATGACATTAATCTAGATTAGGGAGCGAGAGAGAAACAGAAATAAGTAACAAGCAGACAGTGAAATCTATAGGCACTAACATCAGGTAAAGCTACTTGAGGTAGTTCTAGGTTTATCTTGATATACAAAGAAACATGCCTTCTTTAATCCAGCCCAAACATTTGTGCATGTTTTTTTTCATGCGTCCATGTATACAATTGTGTGTGCGTAGAAGTACGAATCTGTATGCTTACAAACGTATGTTTATACCTGCAGTACGTAGTCCAGTGCCCCTGATCTGTAGGCTCTTCTTGCATTTAGCAGGTTATTGCTGGCCTCTTCCACCTCGTGCTGTTTCCCTCGAGGTGCCTGAGCATTTCTGCTGAGGGCCGCATCCAGGTTCTCACTGCTGCGCTCAAACTCCTTACGTACATCCTTAAAACGCTTCACATCACTGAGAGGGAGAAAGAGAATGAAAAGAAATAATTTCCTACCAATACTTTTATGAATTCTATGACATTAAAGTAAAGCAGGTCTATAAAAGATTAAATGTTAGCTAACTGCAGCAAAACCAGCACAAGCAAAAGTTATATCAGTTACAAATGCCAATAACAACATACAAGTAAGGCTGGAACTGACTAAAAAGGAATAGCTCTCGGATAAATCTATCCACGCTGGTTTTGCACATGGTTCCCTAAAGGAATTAACATGCCCACAAATTCTGTACTGAACTCAATTTACAATTTTGTGAATAAAGAGCAATCTATAATGAGCCTAATTTCCATAGAAAGTTGGCTTGTTTGCACAGAAATGAATGACAATGACCTCATTTGAATAGCCAGGACTCAGCACTATTTTAGCGCCAATTGTGCCTGCTTAAACTATATTTTGTGTGGTTAGTATACGCATCATGTATGGGTGGGACATGCCCCCAACACGTTTTAAAATAGCTTTTCACCAGGTGCATCTCTAAAACAGAGGAAGCATCTACAGTTCTGGAGCAGGAGAATCCATTTCATTTGTTTCCATTTCTTATTTTTATTTTATTTTATACACTTTTCTCCCTAAATTGGTATGCCCAATTCCCAATGCACTCTAGGTCCTCGTGGTGGTGTAGTAACTTGTTGAGCGCGTTACAGCAGAGACCTAGTGAGTGCGGAGGCTCACGCTACTCTCTTTGGCATCCACGCACAACTCACCACGTGCCCCACCGAGAGCGAGAACCACATTATTAGTTAAGGCTATACTTTTCAAACCAGAAACCCTACATCAACACTGTCCAGAAGTGCTGCCAACTTTTCTGGGCTCAGTCTCATTTGAGATGGAAAGTAGAACAGTGGAATCGTGTTTTGTGGTCCGACGTGTCCACATTTTGAATAGTTGTTGTTCAACGGGTCAACGAGACGGAAAAGGACCATCCAAGCTGTTATTACCGTCAGATCCAAAAGCCAGTGTCTGTCATGGTATAGTTGTGTGCCAGTGCTAATGGCATGGGTAACTTGCATATCTGTGAGGGCATATTTTTAGACATGTGACCTTGTAATCAGGAAGTATCCATCATTTCTATCTGGCTGTGAAGAGGAAAAGCACATACATTTACATTTATGCATTTGCCAGACGATTTTATGCAAAGCGACTTACAGTGCACTTATTACAGGGACATTTCCCCAGGAGTAACCTGGAGTTAATTGTGTTCTTACTCAAGAACACAATGGTGGTGGCTGTGGGGATTGAACCAGCGACCTTCTGATTACCAGTTATGTGCTTTAGCCCACTACGCCACCACCACATGGGAAGAGAGTTATGTGTGCTTTTATAGGGAAGTGTTTTTATTTATTTATATATATATATATATATATATATATATATATATATTTATTTATTTAGGTACAAAATGACATATGCATAATGGTGTATATCCAGTATATAAATATCCATGATTTATTAGCCCTGAAGCACTAAGCTAGGTGCTTTTTTCCAAAATTGACAAAATGGGGCAAAATGAACCTAACAGTCTGGGGAACCCCTGGTTTTTACTAAAACAATTTTTTTTCTAATAACTAACTCTTCTTTTTATGATGTTTGCAATTATAATAGGATCTAAAAGTGTGATTTGTTTTATTTTTCTTGCAAAGGTTTTAGGTATTTACTGTAGGCTATGCTCTGATCTAAATTATTCCATAATTTACATGCAATAACATTTATTAGTGTTAGCGTTAAAGTAAGGTAGGAGATTATAGATTAGAAATTATAGAAACAAAATAATTTTAGGAATTTATTCAGTGTATCACTGGAAAGGTTTTTTTCTTTTAATAGTCTGTCATGAAGATGAAGTAACTCTGTTGGTCAACTTACTTCCAGATGGCTCATCTTACCCCTAACCTGGGGCAAGTTCACCCAATGGATCACTCTTTAAAAAAAGGTCATATGTTTTTGGCTTTCTGTCACAGGCTCATTTTTATAATATCAAGTGATAGCAGAGACCTTGAAATAAAAGGTAGGTCTACTCATTTTACCCCGGTTTAATTGTTCCTAGTATAAGAGACAACAAATGTAAAAACTGGCTCATCTTAACCCACTCACCCCTACAAATTTTGGAGCAACATATACCGCCATCCAGACGGCATCTTTTCTAAGGAGGTCTCTGCATTTTCCAGCAGGACAACGCCAAACCACATACTGACCGGATTACAAGTGCATGACTGTATAAGCAGAGAGTGTGGGTGCTAGATAGGCTTGCCTGCAGTCCTGACCTGTCTCCAATTGAGAATGTGTGCTGCATTAAGGCGACGTCCACTAGCTGACTTTTCCAAATGATTTTCAGGTGTTTGCATCATTAACATAATCACTAGCCAGGCAGAGGAAGACAGAGCACGCATTAGCATCTCTCAGAGATGTTCATCACTTGTCAGGACTCCCAGCTGAGTTAATGGCTTCAAAGACTTGTTTGAAGTGACCAATGAACTTCTTATTTTACAGAAGAGAGGACAAGACATCAAGCTGATGTCAATAGTTCATCGCACTCAGATTCTGTCGCCAAGCTTATATACAGTATATTGTAGTGTACATTTATATAACATTATGTATAAAAATGCATACTTCACAAGTCTGTACTTTTGTTTTATTTTAGTTCATGGTGTTTTAATATACTTTTGAATAGTTGACTTTCTACCAAATGACACACGTTTGTTGCCTAGCTCTTTGCACAATGTGACAATAATTGTGTGAAAGAAAAGGATGCAATTTCTATTTGCTATGCGTTCTCAATAGGATATGTCTTTAACAAACAACCAAACATAGCAGATGCTGCCGACTCTTGGAGTAATATTGAAAACTACCTGTGTTTTCAAAAGCTTTATGTTGATTGGCTGTGAAAATGGGCATGACAGTGAAGCATTGAGAAAAGTCAATGGCAGTCGTTAAGTGTGACACCTTCCCTCCATTTTTAATCGGCCAGTGTTTCAGGCTCACTGACTAGGAGGGCAACATCAGCAAAAACAGTCACTAAGTGTGACACCCCCCACCCAAATAGAGTTGTTCCGAGTCTGCTAGTGTGGAGCCAACTTTATGAAGTGCAAAATACGGAAATGAAGGTCCTGTACATCTGCACAGCTAAATGCCTACATGATGGATGAATGGGGGAAAATACTGCTAGCTAAGCTAAACAAACTTGTGTCTTCAGTGCCCAAACACATACAAGGTGTTATTATAAGAAATGGTGATGTTACACAGTGGTAAACATTCTATTGTCCCTTTTTAGACTGAAAGACTCAACTTTTTTGGAGTGTGTTGCAATCATCCCATATAAAATGAGTGTATATTTGAAAAATAAATACATGTACAAGATAAAACATCAAATAATGTGTTGTTAATCAATATAGCACAGGGTGAATCGAATTTACAAATCACTCCTTTTTGTATTTATTAGCATTTTTCAAACTGTCCCGGAATTGGGGTTGTACATCCAATAATGTACAGATGTAATTGTAAATAAAAATTAAACGTTTTATTAGGGCAGAATACAATCTTGAACCCCTTAAACTAGGAGGTGACAATGACCAACATTGGTAGATTTATTGATGTTATCAAATTAATTATGTGAGATATGAAGTATTTATTTAAGAGCTTCTACTCATCAAGAATCACTAGCCGACAAGAATAAAATCTGAGACTAAATGAGTGACATCACAAGGTTTTTGCACAGATATCCATGCAAAAGTGGCACAAATGTTTCGTGATTTTACCCCTATTCCTATTAGAAGTTCCAAGAAGTTGTAATCAAGAGACACTTTCATGCTCTAGATGAAACCTAAATTCATGCATATAAAGGGGTTGAGGAAGAAAACAACTTACTCTTTCACAAAACTCTGTAGTTTCAACTTCACAGACTTCTGTGTGGTATCAATCACCTCCTGTTGGGAGAGACAGAATTCATGGAGGAGTGGGAGAGTGGCCAAAATTAAAGTGGATACAGGAACAATCTCCAGACAGATTGCTGGCATATTGGTTGCTAATAGTAAGAGTAACATTAAAAAGGAAGAATTCGACTTACCTCTTGAGCACAGAGGATGTCAGACAGTTTGTTAGAAAACTTTTCTAAACACTCCTAAAAAAAAAGGGTGCACCTCCATTAATATTTCTATTTAAGGCAAAATTCTCATTCCATTTCCATACACTTTAATGGTTTATAATTTATTCATAAATTTATAATTTGTCCAATAAAGTATACTCCTTAAACATTTCATTAGCTCATTGCATTTCAGCTTTTCTGCTAGTGGCTTCAGTTGATTTAGATGAATCTGTACAACATTGTGTTTTAAATGTTACCTTGCATTTCTTCAAAGCCAAAACATTACCATGTCTTTATAATGTCTAGGTGCATCTATTTGCAATTAAACTGATTTCTACATAAAATAGTAACACAGAAGGTTTCCATCCTATTTTAAGCCTCATGAGAGGTATACAATGTGAGAAAGTCATAGCAGGTGTCCCAGATCTATGTATTCAGTTAATTTGTTGGTTGTATTTAAAGCTTTTTAAGTGTTTAAGCTTAAAGGGATAGTTCACCCAAAAATACAAATTCACTCATCATTAACTCAGCCTCATGCCATCCAAGATATATATAACTTTCTTCTGCAGAACACAAAGATTTTTAGAAGAATATTTCAGCTCTGTAGGTCCATACAATACAAGTGAATCAGTGCCAGCATTTTGATGCTCCAAAATACACATAAAGGCAGCATAAAAGTAATCCATATGACTCCAGTGGTAAAATGCATGTGTTCAGACACAATATGATGGGTGTGGTAGAGAAACAGACCAATATTTAAGTCAATTTTCACCATAAATTCTCCATCCTGACCAGTAGGGGGCGATATGCACAAAGAATGCGAATCACCAAAAACAAAAGGAGGAGGACTTAAATATTGATGTGATTGATATTGATCTCACCCAGACCCATCATATCATTTCATTTCAGAAGACATGGATTTAACCACTGGAGTCATATGGATTACATTTATGCTTTGTGTAGAATCTTTAAATTCAATTTTGGCACCCATTCGCTTTTATTGTGAGGACCTACTTAGCTGAAATATTCTTTTAAAAATAATTTGTGTTCAGCAGAAGAAAGAAAGTCATACACATCTCTGATGTCATGAGGGTGAGAAAATAATGAGATAATTTGAATTTTTTGGTGAACTATCCCTTAAGGAAAATGTAGAACATTTTACAAACAATTTGAACAAATTAGCTTAAAAAAATAATATACAGGTCTAATAATATAAAAGTCCATACAGGTCTGAAAATGTACAATCATGGTGTATCAGTTCCTTTTTGTTTTGATACTGATATGGTTGATCACATGCTCACATACAGTCTCAGGTATCAGTTAGCCCATGTGGCTAACCCTTAAGGGGGGTTTCTGTGATTACAGTAGTAAGAAATGTTCATTTGAAATCAGTTACAGGACTGTTTAGTCACTCACCCCCATAGTTTTGTCCTCAGAACAGTGGTGTCCCAGCTCTTTGAGGCCTATGACAAAACTTTTACTGTTCTGGCAATAGACACGACCTGCATCCAGCATAGTGTGGCACTGTTTCACCAACTACGCAAACACACAGATGTCAAATAACAAATAGCGTTATTCCAACACACTTAAACCATATATATTTGCAAGTAAAACAACCAGTACATTTGTCAAGAAGATGACCAGGAGTTCTCTGTGGTTTTAAGCTAGTCAGGTATAATTATGGGGAATTGTCTAGGATTGCGGTTGATAGCTTTTCAATTGGTAATTCCTCTTTACACTTCCTCTCCAATCGCGCTATAACACTGTATCTCTTCACAAATCTCAGAGTGGGGAACACAAGGCAGGAGAGAGGAACAGTAACAAAAACCTTGTCTCAAATTGCGGAATTGAACATTTGAAGGTCAACACAATAAAAACCCACAGCATTGGTATTTGGGGACGTCATTTAGGTGTGAGTCTTAATATGAGGGTCCAATATGTTTTGAAATCCACTCTTAGTCTCTCACCTTCTCAAGCCTGGTCTCCAATTCATTAACATTTACCTCCACCTTCTCAATTTCTGCCCTGTTGAAACAACAGATACAAACATACACATACATATCAAAAGAATGTTGTCCCATTCATTATAACTACACCTTTTTAAAAGCAATACATTTCATTTGCACAAAAGATCCATTCATTGTAGCCCCAAGTTTTCCAGTAAACTAAGAGATCTGAACCCTCTTTTCCATGTGATTTCATGCCAAGGTTATGTAATATTAATAAAAATAATAATAAGAACAACAACATTTGATTGGGTGAGGCATCAGAAGCATGTGACTGTATGCAATGCATGCACTTCAATGTCGTCGCTATCCAAAGAAAAACATGCATCTCCTCCACATTTGGCAATTTTGACATTTTACCATGGATGGAATGTGCCGAGTGACCTCTTCCTTCTGTTTGAATTGTGCATCGAAATGACCAATGAAAAGATGTTTAATCAGGCTGTCTGATTAACAAGTACCTTGTAAGATTGTTTGAGAAAAGTTTTTACCATGCTCTTGAAAAATTTGTTTTTTGAAGATATTTTTTTTTTTTATCAGACAGTGACGATATTCAAAATGTGTTTCAGTGAGTCAGTAAACATCCTCCCTTATCTATTTTGTCAAAGCACACAGAATAACAGTATGGTTCTTTGTGGTTTCCCACTTTCTTCACACATAGAATGCTTCTAAAACTTGCATCTTTTAACTTCCTAAACTCATCTTCTCCAACTAAGAGAGAAGGAATAATTGAGAAAAGATAAAATAAGGGGCTTATCTTTTCAGAAAACTTGGACACTATTGTTTAATACCCTGCAGTGTACTAACACAGTGCTCCTTCTAAATGGTATTGAGTGCTCACATTGATTTGTACACATCATGAGTGTATTTATTTGTTAGTGCAAGAGTATGTGCGTGTTTGAGAAAAACTTTTCATTTTCGGAGCAATCCACCCCTGAAACACACTTCCTGTCTCCCGTTTATCATTTCAGTATCTCTCGCCTCACTTCCTGCTCCCCCACCACCTCTACCCAACTGTTACTTAGCAACCGGAGGCAGCCGAAGTCTGAAGTAAACTAGGCCTCAACTGTGTTTATGTCATCTTATTCATGGGAACTCTTTCTTTTTAGTTGCTATGTGTATATGAATGCCAAGAAATCAGGACTAGACGAGTATCACATGTTCTGTGTGTTTAGATCTGTTTATAGCCGATGAAAAGTGATATTGTATGTTTATGCAAGTACATTTCTGAGTAGTGATGACCTAATTCTTGAACTCACTACACCCTCTGAGTCTGCTCTTTTTGCAGCCACTAAAACATGGCACTCAAACTTTCCTGTCCACAAAATCTACAGCCAAACTAGGGAAAGGAGGGGAGAGAGAAAGGCGAAAGGAGGGGATAGAGAAAAGGCGAAAGAAAGAACATTTCGAAATAGCACACGTACATCTCCAAGATGCCAATTTTAAATAGGTTTCATCTGGAAAGCATCACAATCATATTAACATCCGCTAAACATCTTAAAAGATCAGATTTACAAACAATTCTAAATCATGTACGTCACTCTCAAAGACAACCTACAAAATATGTCTTCCAGATGTAAACACACACATCAAACATCTGGGCAATGTACGTGTGTGTGATCAGGGTCTATTGCTGGCGTGATAACCCAAATAGCACATGTATAGCGCCCATATGTCTATTTGATGTGTGCATTTACATCTGGAAGACGTATATGGTAGGTTGTTCACTCATCTGCAATATGTCTTTTAAGATGCATGTCAACAAGACATTCAGCAGCCATCTTTGAGACATTTACGATGTAGAATGTTTGTAAATCTGATCTTTTGAAGCTGTTTAGATGTTCATTAGATAGTGATGCTTTTCAGATGAAAAGATCTAAAACAAACATCTCGAAGAAGTACATATGTTATCTGGAGAACTACCCTCAAAATGTAACTCATGGATCTCACTTGTGGTTGTGCATCCGTGCATTATGAAAATATGTACCTCTAAATATCACATTTACAAATTAAGTTTAAGGAATGCACAGGAATCGACATGCTGTTTCCAAATGATCCGGTAACCTGAAATCGACATCTTGCTGCCGAATTACTAAACCTGCAATCGCATGAAACGTTCCTATGCATGATTTAACACGCCCCTGATGAGATCACTGTTGAGATGTTGCCCCTCCCACTGTGCTGAGAGCCACTCAATCACCCTCAAGATCCCATTCATTCTTTTGCATAAACTTAAGCAGATTATTTCCAGTGCCGTTAGAAACGCGCTTCATTAGCCGTATGTCACGCTGATCCATGACCATTTTCTTTCGATGCACGGAAACCATTGACCTGATCTTAGAACAGCTCGGGAAGAAACCTGTTACGTCAGTCCCTTGTATATTAACTCCGCACATGACTGTCAAGTTTGTTTCCAATGTGCTGAAAATGCACAAGTGCATGTTTGCTGTATAGCTGACATTTTTTGTCATCATTTGGTGTGGTCAAATAGACACACTCTGGTAGTTTTGAAGCGCAAAGTGTTTTAAAATATGAGCATTTACGCACATTAAGATGAGTGTTAACTTACCTGAATCGTGGGGAGTCTTTCAGACATTCTTCGAAGTCCAGTTTGATAGTCATTTTGGTTGAAATTAGAAATAAAGACACAATTTATCCCAACAGTTCATTTAATACATTATTATATCATGCGGTGTGTCCAAACAGAGAGAAGGCGCGCTTCCTTTACGCTTTATCCGTCCAACGCTGCGAGACCAGTGGTATGAATAACATCAGGAATGAATTAGAAATGATGAATTAAACCAGTCGTATCCATTGGATGGTTTCGGTATAAATATTAGTCAGAGGGTGTTGCCTTGTGAAAGCAAATAGCATCTTTATAAACTACATTCGAATTCGTCTTTTTCGGAATGTTCACCGAGCGTTCTGAACAACAACTTGTGCAAATAAAAATAAGAACTGTATGCAATAAAATTAAATTAAATTCTATAAAAGTGAATCAAGTTGACCATACATGCAATTGTGCCCTCAAACTCGTCCAAAATGTCAAGAGCGCGCTAACACTATGCGTTCCGTCACGTGCGTTTCTTTCAATCCATTAAGTCCATAGATTCATAGGTTTATATATTGATTTGTATCTCAACACATCAAACACCACGTCCTTGCTCTTTTTTGCCTTCTTGCTTTTGGCCCGTTTGGGCCACCCCCCTACGCTCACTTTATTTCCGGGTTTGTTAACGTCCCATGTTGCTGCTCTCATGTTTGTGGTGAGAAACTACAAGGCGACTTAACACGAAATATTATCTTGGGTCTGCTCAAATCACAGGCACTGTGAACTTTACTTCTATATTTAATTAAACGCTGTACTGCACTAATGTCAGTCATTTGTTGTCCATCAACTTCTCTGAAACGTTTATGAATAATAATAATAATAAAATAAAACAATGACGAAAAATATTTATTTTTTTCGAGAAAGTTCTGTATAGGTTCCTCACACAAAAACTAATCCTAAAAATAACCATTAGAGAACGTTCTGTGTTGGCTCTTATTATGATGTCAAACAACTTCTATGAACATTCGATGTTGGTCACAATAAAATAAAAACCTACAGGGAACGTTCCTAGAACGTTAGAAGCCGGTTCCCAAAGAAACAACCATAAGAGAACCCAGTTCTAACGTTAGGGGAACGTTTTGTGTTTGCTGAGCAGTTACCATGAATCTTTTTCAGGGTGTGTTCTCTACACAATCTCTGACATTGTGACTCTATAATCACTCTGTGTTTGTCACAGGTTAAACCTGTTGATCAAAAGAGAGCCCCACCTGATTGCAGGGAAAGAGCAATCAGCAGCCAAACACAAGAAAAAGCTGCGAGTCAAAAATAAAAGTCTTTTAAAGGTGCACTCAGAGTTATATTCCTTATTTAAAAAGTATTACTCCCAATGAAATGAGCAGTAATTTTCAAATATACTGTGTGTATAAAATAATGAGCACTCACATGAGATGAAGACTCATGTCATATCAGTAACCATATAAAAACGGGTTTATTCTACAGTACATGATGGACTGTCATGGGGTCTGCCATATTAAAATCACATGACCAGCTGAATACCAATCTCTTAATCTCAGTAACCACCCTGTTATTGGAGACTTTTACTTTTGGATTAAATGAATCACGGCTGATTGCGAACAGTGAATTTCTGCAAAGGCATCTGTAACTAAGAACTATCTCGTTTGAAAGATGCTGCATCCACGCCGCTGGGTGTCACTATAAGATGACACAAACAAAAAAGTTACCTTTAATGGCCCTCTGTGTAAACTCACTATATTTGGCAAATGTAATAATAAGTAAACAGTCAAAGCCTGCAAACATGAACACGCCTTAATGTCTCTTTCCCTGTCCCTTTTTGGAAACCTAGTAGTATGCAAGTGCTGTACTAATAACTTGTGGTGTAAATATCTAAATATCACAATCACATAGTGTTAATATTAGATGTTGATGCAAAAGAAGCATATAAATCATTGAAATACTGCAAAAAGTCACAACTTCAAAAATTGTTAATGCTAAATTGGGTTATTCTTACGAAATATGTCAAGAAAATAGCCTAGTCATATTTAAAGAGATAGTTCACCAAAAAATTTAAATTCTCTCATCATTTACTCACCCTCATGCCATCCCAGATGTGTGTGACTTTCTTTCTTCAGCAAAACACAAATGAACAATATCGCAGCTCTGTTGGTTCAGATGCAAGTGAATGGTGGCCAGAACTTTGAAGCTCCAAAACGCATATAAAGACAATTCGGCTCCAGTGGTTTAAATCCATGTCTTCAGAAGAGCTATGATGGGTGTGTGTGAGAAACAGATATATTTTTAAGTCCCTTTTTACAATAAATTCTTCTCCCTGCCCAGTAGGTAGCGATATGCACGAAAAATGCAAATGGAAAACATGAAAACTCAAACAAACAAACATATCACCCAGAAAACTCATTTATACTGGAGCATGCATGCTAGTACATCTTACTATATATTATATATTAGGCTACACTTTTGACAGAACATTTTGAGACAGCTAGCACTTGTAACGTACTGGTCCACCATAACACAAGAAGTCAGGTTAACACAAATTGCGCTATTTAAAAATGATTTTCTGGTCTATTTTACACTGTCATCTAAAAAAATCGAGCCTGTGAAGCAAAAGAAAAAAACTCTTGTGCCTACCTTACAGTACACTAAAGGTTTAAGGCTGATTTCTTTCATTAGGGTCTAAATGACTATTCTGTTTGGGAGATTTTAATTTGGATGAACATTAAAAACAATCAGAAATGTGCTTTCGTGCCATCAAACTTCTAGCTACAGTTCATCTGCTGCCCCACCGTCACACATCACACGTCAGTCAGAGGAAAGATTTAATGCGCTAATCCCGTTTTTTTAAAGCAATGATAAAATGTAAACAAAAACTATTTAATAAGAGCATAGGTTTATAGTCTGCTTACAAGTTATATTTAAATGCCTTACTGTAAGTGTTCTTTTGAAAACCGAGTAAACACGCCTGATAAATGCAGAAGTTTGTGCAAAAATACACTGGCGGCCATAAATTTGGAATAATGTACAGATTTTGCTTTAATGGAAAGAAATTGGTACTTTTATTCATTCTTTTATTCAAGTGGCATTCAACTGATCACAATGTATCAGTCAGGATATTAATAATGTGAAAAATTACTATTACAATCGGAATTTTATTTTTCTACTTAAACTACTTCAAAGATTTCTCATCAATTATTCCTCCACGTGCAGCAATGACAGCTTTACAGATCCTTGACATTCCAGCTGTCAGTTTGTTCAGATACTCAGGTGACATTTCATCCCACACGTCCTGTAGCACTTGCCATAGATGTGACTGTCTTGTCGGGACAAAGATCCAAAAATTAAAAAGGCTTGTATTTTGAGTTGCAAAAAGTGCAATTATGTTTTGTGTGTAAAATGTATTGATTTTGTTTGTAAAACAGTTTTCATGCATTTACAAACTGCAGCACTCCCAGCACCACTTCATGCATCCCTGTTCTGAAGACATGGATTTAACCACTGGAGTCTTATAGATTACTTTTATCCAGCCTTTATGTGTATTTTGGAGTGTCAAATGTTCTGTAACCATTCACACATATTGTACGGACTAACAGAGCTGAACATTTCAAATAAAAATCATTGTTTGTGTTCTGCAGAAGAATGAAAGTCGTGCACATCTGGGATGGCATGAAGGTGAATAAATGATGAGAGAATTGTCATTTTTCATGATAAATCAGTACCAAAAAAATTACGAAATTATATTTTGTATAAAGAAAATAAGGCCTATATTTAGGACCATTAAGAATTTAAATCTATTAGAATTTTTTTTTTGCATTGTGAAATAAGTGAAAGCATAGCATTTGGAGTAAACAGCATCTTGCTGTCTCAAAAGTATTTGCATAAGTTGACCAGTTGTGCCCATAACTATTGCCCCGGTATCTACATGATATCAATATGACTGCTATGAAATAGTTGTATTCAAAACAACCTTCTTTTGTTAGTTATTTCTTTTAACACGTATTAAGTTGCTCCATCAATATGCAAACTAAATAAAGATATTTCTTGACTCTTGACACACTTTGTGACCAGAAAAAAAGCGAATTTTCCTTAAAGTGTGCCTTTAGCCCCTCTGTTATTTGGAGAAACAGCTACATCTGGTGGCAGGTAGCTGCCATTGCAGCGCGCCTCATGCGTTCTCGCACTGCAAGAACAGAAACCAGGCCAAAATGACATCAGTAAACTGGTGAGACGTCTCAGTTAACCATCTGATTAAACATAAGAATGTGTCAACCGCATACACATCCTATAAAAATGAATAGAAATTAATCTTTATAAGCTCTAGATTATCTTAATTTGCTTTTTTTTTTTTAGCTACAGCCCCAGTCCTTGAGGAACAATGCAAATTGAAAAGTATTTCATACAAAGAGTTAATAATTTTTTTGTTTCAAACGTCATACAGAAGGGCGTGATAAAGCCTACATGTGTCCACGATCAAAAATCTCACGTTGCTGGGAAACGCTGAAAAAATATGCACAAAATATATGGCATACATGTTGACCACAACCCGTTTAGCCATCATAAACCAAATGTGTTACGCAGTTTAGTTCGTACTTATCCTGCTACGTGTATTCGCTTTCCGGAGGCACTGTAAATTGGCTCCTCTAAATCCCGCAGACTGTGTGCAAGGAAAGACCTCGGGTGCGCAACAGAGAGAGAGAGAGAGAGAGAGAGAGAGAGACTGCGCGCGCCGTGAACAAACGGTTTCATACCGTGTGCATGTGTATGCGAGAACTGAAGGAGATCAGCAGAGCGTTGAAGAAGAATGATACCGTGCCTGTGAGAGTCGGATAAATAAACAAGACTGTTGTAAAACTCCTACTCCTAGTCGTGATCACGGGAGACTACGCATGTAAGATTCGTTACATGTCACTGTCAGTTCTAGTCAGTGCATACAGTAAGAAGACCAGCCGCGTAGTCGCTTTCATAATGCTGGCGTGAGAAACACACGACGGGGGACTGAAAGTGCAAAGGAGGGCCAGTGAACGGCTCCCCCACAAACGACTGTAGGGCTCCAGCATGTCGAACCGAAAGCACCGGGACAACCAGGAGATATGCGCCCGCAAGGTCCGGGAGCTCGCGCAGACGGGAGTGAACAAGCACTGCTTCGAGTGCAATCAACCCGGGGTGACTTACATCAATATCACCGTGGGCTGCTTCGTATGCACATCATGCTCTGGAATGCTGTGAGTAATAATACGGAATGCATGTGATTATGCACTCTCTAGTAGCCTATGCAATAGATGTACTATAGTGATTTCTGCAATGTTGTTGTTGTTGTTCACCAAACTCTGGAATTCCTAAAAAATGCAAAGTGCTATCTATCGTGAATTGTGATATAGCCTATCAACCTACTACATGTTAATATTGGCAACCAGTCCTCTTGAGCAACATGAAAACACGCAGATGAATGCGGATCTGTCAACTCGTGGTTGTGTTTACATTCTGATTCAAGACTGATTTTCAGATTTTCACCAGCACTGAAGGAAAAGACGCATCCACGGTAGTTGAAGGAGGTTCTTACATTGTACTATCATTTTCACAGTCCCTAACTATATCCCATCACCTCCTGCAACATTTATTTCACACGTTTCACTTATTTATATTAAATGAATGCAAACCTGCTGAACCCTTTTCGCTTTTAAGCAGTTTGTGCTTGCACTTTGTCTCTTTTAGGAGAGGGCTCAACCCACCCCATAGAGTTAAGTCTATCTCCATGACAACCTTCTCCCAACAGGAAGTGGAATTTTTGCAAAACCATGGCAACCAGGTGAGTGTCAGGGCTGCTGTTCCAGATCTCCAAGATGTCTGTTTTAGATCATTCCATCTGGAAAGCATCACAGTCTCATTATCATCTGCTAAACATCTTAAAAAGATCACATTTACAAACACTCCAAATCATAAACGTCTCAAAGACATCTGCTGAATGTCTCATTGACATCCGAGACACACTTATTGATGCGTCTAATAGACGTATTGCAGATGAGCAAACAGCGCACAAAAAATATGTCTCCCAGATGTAAACACGCACATCATATAGACGTCTGGGTGATGTACGTGTGCGATCAGGGGTGCAAGTTTTAAAGGCTGGAAACAGCCGGTAGCCACTCACTTTTTAGTTTAGGGGTCATATCATGAGAAATGAGAAACAAAAAGTTTTCGACATACTCAAACATAAGAACTTTGTATTTATCAAAATTTTCTACAAAAATAGCTTTTTCCGAAAACCTGATTCGAGAAACGTTAGAAACCCGACTACACTTTACCCAGATACCACACGTACATATCTGGGGTGTCTGTTTTATGGTACGATTACGCGACAACTATGTACAAAAAACATGTAAAAAAACGATCCCCGTTCATATGGATCCACGAAAACGACAAAAAATGCTGGATTATGCTGCATTCACACTGCCAGCGACACTCAGAGACAAAACGATCTCATCTCATTCATTTTCATTGAGAGCTGTCTACTTCTGGCAACACAAGCGATGGCGACCATTGGCGACCGGATGTGGCCGTTTCCAGTGACGCGACAAAGTTGAGAAATGTTTAACTTTATGCAAATCAAGAGCGACTTTCGGGAGCAACAGCCAATATGAGAGAAGATGCTAGAGCTCACATGATCCTTCTCTCTCTTATCTCCTGCAGTGACGGAAAGATGGAGGAAAGGCTACTCTCCATACACACTAGCATACTTACTTGACTAGCGACCTAACCGCCAGCCACTGGCGACATGCAGCGACAAAGTAGCTGGCAGTGTGAATGCAGCTTCATGCATGCCAGGCCAGTAGTTGGCGATGTCACTTTGTAAAGAAACACTACGCTCCTGCACACATAAGCTTTCTTTCTCAGAGCGACGAAAGCATCAAGCAATTTTGTCTGGAGGGACGATTTTCTCCAGCAATTTTCTGCTGGAGAAGCGTCAATAAACTCAAAATCTTGAGCAACACAAACACAGTCCTGTAGTCTGCCATTGTAGTTTTGAATGTCTTGCGTGTTGTTTTGAAGTACTTGCGCGCATGCATATAGACTGAACACGTAATAAGCGTGCACATGACGACATCGTTTTCACAAACTCGCGTTTTTGTATGTTTACACGGAGATGATAACGGCATAGTTTTTAAAAACTTGCCGTTAGAAACCCTTTTTCAAAATTTTGCGTTTTCAGGCCCCAAAACGACGTTGTCGTGTAAACGAACAGCCAAAATGCATAAAACGCATTCAGTTGACAACGTTGTCGTGTAAACAGCCCCTTAGATCTTTCCCTGATAGCACAAGCACATCACACAGATGTCTATTTGATTTGTTTGATTATGTCTGGAAGATGTATTCTTTACATTGTTTGCCCATCTGTAATACGCTGATAAGACATAGGCCTATGTCAATAAGTGTCTCTGATGTCAGTGAAACATTCAGCAGATGTCTTTGAGATGTTTGTGATTTACATTGTAAATCTGATCTTTTTAAGATGTTTAGCAGATGTTAATTAGATTGTGATGCTTTCCAGATGAAAAGATCTAAAACAGACATCTCATAGACGTGTGCTATCTTGGTTTCATCTGGAAAGCATCACAATCACATTAACATCTGCTAAACATCTTAAAAAGATCAGATTGAAAAACATTCTAAATCAAAGACATCTGCTGAATGTCTAATCAACTGTACGTGTGCTATCAGGGAAATGTCTTGACAAGCCTTGTTTTCTCTGGCCTGTTGACATATGACCAAGTTGGGCTGGGACTTGTTGAAAGGCAGCAAAAAATGTCCTGTTTACTTTAAGGCCAGAGAGGGTGGAAATTGTCTTGAAAAAAAAAACCCAAAACAAATATGACTGATTTTGGTGCAGCATTAACTAACATTGTCAACATTTGGTAAAATATGTAACTTCCATCTTTTAAGAGAATTTCTCAAAATTGAAGAACACAGAAAACATAGAACATTTACAGCATTTGTAATATCCCATTTTACCCATTAACCATTTTTGTTTAAAAAAACATATCTATTAATAGAAAATACCTTATATGTAATGGATACACTTGCAAAGTTTACATTTGGCTGTATTTCCTGTGTCGATGTGTGCCAATATAAAACTACCTAGTCCAGCTGTGGAAATGAAAGACTGATAGCTTATATCATCAAATGCAAAAAAGTAGGCAACTAAGTGCATTGCGCCAATGTTATGTTATGTTATGTTATGTTTTGTATTAAAATTAGGGCTGTCAATTTACATGATAATTCAGTGTGATTAATTATAATAAAATAACATGTTTCAATCGCTCACTTGTTCACTCATTCCATATTTTCTATATAGTGGATGGCAATGAGTGCACTATATCAGCAATGAATGAACAAAACAAGTGAGCAATTTCAGACGCTGACATATACACAGAGCGTTGAGAGTGCTGAAGCTGTTGCAGAAACAACTTTGTCACATGTGTACTTTTATCTAACATGAACCATTTTATTTTGATTAATAATAATAAAAAAAATATATATTCTTATAAACTGGCATATATACAAAAAGTATTCATTCTGTTTGTCATTTAATTTGTCATTTGTCATGAAAATAAATATTTTTACAAGGATTAAAATAAAATAAAATCTTGCAACACTCTTCTATCTAAGCTGACTACAATTCAGTATTGAAGTTCTAATAACATAACATCCATTAAATATTATATGGATAAGTTACTTGCATGTAACCAAATATTTGAATAATTTCTGAGTTAACAATCACCTCAGTTAATTAGTGAAGAATGAAATCTCCTTTCATTGCAAACTAAAAATCAACAATATCCTCAACTATGCAATTTAATTTGTGTAAATAAATCCTAAATTGTGACATTTATTTTTGGCTCACTTTTGTTTGTTTTGTTTCAATCAAGTAATTTGTTGCCAAAACGTAAAACATTACAGCCAGTTTGACATAAAAGATTGCAGGAATGAAGAAGTCTGCGTCTCTCTCTTGCTCGCTCTCTGCTGTTTAGCTCTTTCTCCCAGCTCGTCAGTCCTCTAGGTGATGAATTATGGGCAAAATAGCGTCAGCGAGTGTACATTGGCTGAACACTCAAAATCAGAGCCAAACATATTGTCTACATTGACATGTCCTTAGAAAAGCACTTATAAATAGTCTACCTCAGATGGATTGACAAATTCTGTTGCAAAATGAATTGCTGTGGACCGTCGGCCGGTGATCAATGATATGAAAATATATTAAATATGATATGATATGAAAATAAAAAGTATATTGCCTTTTAAAGTCACTTTTGTATTTTCTAATCAGTGCTTTTCTTGTCTGCCACAATAATGTAATTTCTTTTATTTATCCGATTTATTATATTTCCTACATTTTATTATATTATATATTATTTAATCATTATCTATTCAATTGTTTTTATTTAGGGGGCCTTTTTCTGCATATATTGATATTTGCGATGAATTCGATGAATTAATCAGCTTATCGTGTGATTAATCGATTATCATTTTGAATTGATTGAAAGCATTAATTAAAATGTTTTTAGTACATGATATATTGCAGAGTTCTCCCATGAATCAGACAGAACTTGCCTTGTTTGGTGTGCAAATCTGAAGAGGGTTCAAGTACAGACACCGCTCTCTCACTCCCCAAACAATATAACCAGCATCCATATCACCCGGCCTGTAGCTCAAGACTGTTTGCCCACTGAAGCTAAGCAGGGCTGAGTCTGGCCAGTACCTGGATGGGAGAACTCCTGGTGAAAATAAAGTTGCTGCTGGAAGAGGTATTAGGGAGGCCAGCAGGGGGTGCTCACCCTGTGGTTTACTGTCCTAATGCCCCAGTAAAGTGATGGGGACACTACACTGTAAAAAGGCACTGTCCTTTGGATGAGATGTTAAATCGAGCTTCTGACTCTCTGTGGTCATTAAAAATCCCAGGACACTCCTTTTAATGCGTAGGGGTGTAACCCCGGTGTCCAGGATTAATTCCCCCCATTGGCCCTCCTCAATCCTGGCCTGCTAATAATCCCCATCCATGATTTGGCTCTATAACTCCACTCTCTCCACTCCACCAATAGCTTGTGAGTGTACTGGTGCACTACGGCTGCCGTCGCATCATCCAGATGGTGGTTGAGGAGAGTCCCCTGTTCACCGTGTAAAGTGCTTTGAGTGTATTGAAAAGCGCTATATAAATGACAAATGAATTCCTTCCTTCAACACACAATCACAATCACACCCACCATTGGCAATACAAGCTTCTCACAGTAAAAGCCTCTCCTCTAAATGCTTTCGGGGTGGGCGCCGTTGCTTTTGTAACTAACTGGCCTTAGACACTGGTGAAATGTGCTCTGACTCATTCCCCCTCTCTTCTGTCAGTAAAGCATGTTGAGCATGCAAAGGCATAGACAGGCATAACAAATATCAACAGCAGTGATAAGATTGAACAAGTGAATGATGAATGAAAACTACATGGCTAAGTCACCACTATGCAAAAAATGTGTGCTGTTTTGACGAGGTTGGATATTTTTGTGGTTTATGTCACTGAGCATCTGGCTCACAGTCTGATTTGTTGAAATACCTTATTTTTCAAATGTTTATTGTGAAGCTGTAGAGTTTATGTTGAAGTTTACATGTACAGTGAAGCTGAAGTCTCAGAGAAGTTTATGTTGACAAAGTTTGTGTTACACTGATCTGATGGAACTGAGAAGAGTGCACGCAGAGTGTTGAAGGCAGAGAAATAAAGAGCCTCATTTGACTGCATCATTGGTCTCCATCTCCTCCCTTCCATCTCTGAACGTGGAGTTCTTACACTTTTCCACACGTTTACAGTAAAGTATTAGTTCACGCAATAATGAAAATTCTGTTGTCTTTCACTAACTAACATTCACTCATGTCATTCTGAACCTGTTTGAATATATATAAATATTTTGTGGAACACAAGAGGAGAAATTTTGAATAATGTAGACACTGCTCTTTTTTCTATACAATGAAAGTGGATGGTGACTGAGGCTGTCAGTTGTACAGAAAAAATAAAGTCATACGGATTTAGAAAGATGATAGAATTGTCATTTTTGGGTGAACTATCTATTTTAAGGGATAAGTCGAGGCATTTTTATTTGTATAGTGCTTTTCACAACACACATCGTCTTAAAGCAGCTTTACAGAAGATCAGGCGTTAACAAAAAATGAAACTGTAATATCTATAATATCTTCATTGTGTAGTTTGATTAAATATGATTGTACATTTTGTATAAAAATGAAAAAAAATATATATATATATATATTTATATGATATTTATAACCCCAGTGAGCAAGCTGAAGGCGACTGTGGCAAGGAACACAAAACTCCATTAGATGTTGGTTAATGGAGAAAAATAACATTGGGAGAACCCAGACTCACTGTGGGGGCCAGTTCCCCTCTAGCTAACATCAGGAATATAATGTAAATATTAGTTATTTGTGTGTAGTGCAAGTCATGGTTTAAAATTATTAATCTAATTAAATGTTAAGGGTCCGTATTTAAACAAAGATTTGATATGAACTGTCAAGATTAATGACTAATGTCTTTGAAGTCCTTCCTGGTTTAACTGCAGAAGTTGGCATAGATTCATTGTCCTTTGTTAGTTGACTGATGAAGACTTTTGTTGGCAATTCATTGATATTCAATGTATTCCATTTCAAGAGTGTAGTCCATCAGTAGACAAAGGTGATGTAGGCAGAGATCAATGAGGTGCATCGCAGTTCAACCGGCAGGTCATTTCGGTGAAGTTCGGTGGGGTCCATCCTTAGTCCAAGGTTCAGGCAGTGGCATTTGAAGTATCCAATGTCATACAGTTGGAGTTGGCATCATTTCATCCTCTGAAGTCTGTTGTAAAAGACTTAAGTGATGTCTGGCTAGCACTGGCTGTAGTTTGTCATCGTCACTCAGCAACATGTAGCAGTGGAGTCCGACACCAAGCAGGAACGGAGCTGGATCTGAATCCCGAGGATGAGACATGGAAACAAATAGAATAATATTAGCATATATGTGATTACATTTTATGCAGCTTTATAGATCATGATGTTTCTGGTTCTGGGAGACCTAACTAAAGCAGCCTAATTTTGAGTTGAAGGATAAATGAATGAAAAATGTGTATGTCTGGCTAAATATAGTAAGTCTTTAGTCTAGACTTAAACTGAGTGAGTGTGTCTGTATCCTGAACAGTGTTAGGGAGACTATTCCATAGTTTTGGAGCTAAATATGAAAAGGATCTACCTCCTTTTGTGGATTTTGATATTCTAGGAACTATTAACAGACCAGAATTTTGCGATCGTAATGAACGTGATGGAATATAAAGTGTTAGAAGGTCACTTATGTACTACAGAGCTAGACAATTCAAAGCTTTATATTGTCACGTTCCCCTGTTGTCTGCCCCTGTGTTCTGTGTCTCACCAGTCTATTGTTTAGAACTACATTTCCCACAATCCACCTGCCGTCATCACTGCCATTTTGTGTCATTGTTCACACCTGTTTATCATTTGTAATCATCCTGTCCTTGTGTATTTATACCCTGGTTTTTTGTTCTGTCTTTGTTAATCGTTGAAATGTTGTTAGCCTGGTGTGTTTTCCCTATTGAGGGTTTTTCCTTTGTGTTTTGCCTGTTTGTTGATTTAATAAAGTAGCCTGCATTTGGATCCGCTCTCCTCGTCTGCCTTCGCTGCCTTCATTTTGTAACAGAACGATTGACCGCCACATGGATCCAGCGGCTTTACGTGCAAGCTGCAAGCTGCTAAGCCTCCAGCAGGGAAACCGTTCGGTGGAGGACTACACCCGCGATTTCCTCTTGATTGCGGGTGCCACTGACTTCCCTGACTCCGACCTGGTGGCGTTTTTCCGGGCCAACCTGAGTTGTGCGCTCCGGGAACGGTTGCCACCGACGTACGGTTGGAAGCTCCAGGACTTCGTTGAGGAGACTCTGCTGGTCTGCGCTTCACCATACACTGTGGATGTCGTCGAGGAGAGCCCTGCCACTCCTCCCACAGTGTTGGTACTCCATTCGCCCGTGGTTCGTTCCTTCATGCCTGCCACGGCCAGCGAGCCAGTAGGGCCCACTTCGTCTGCCTGGAGGAGGAGGAGAAGACAGGCTTTCGCCTTCCGGCGCACGCCTGTCACGGTGAGCGAGCCAGAGCCCACGCATGTCACTGTGAGCGAGCCAGAGCCCACACATGTCACTGTGAGCGAGCCAGAGCCCACGCATGTCACTGTGAGGGAGCCAGAGCCCACGCATGTCACGGTGAGCGAGCCTGTCGTCCCAGAGGTCAGTGAGCCAGTGCCTGTCGTCCCAGAGGTCAGTGAGCCAGTGCCTGTCGTCCCAGAGGTCAGTGAGCCAGTGCCTGTCGTCCCAGAAGTCAGTGAGCCAGTGCCTGTCGTCCCAGAGGTCAGTGAGCCAGTGCCTGTCGTCCCAGAGGTCAGTGAGCCAGTGCCTGTCGTCCCAGAGGTCAGTGAGCCAGTGCCTGTCGTCCCAGAGGTCAGTGAGCCAGTGCCTATCGTCCCAGAGGTCAGTGGGCCAGCGCCTGTAGCCTCGACCGTCCCTGAGCCAGCGCCTGTAGCTTCAACCGTTCCAGAGCCAGTGCCAGTAGCCATGACCTTCCAAGAGCCAGTGCCAGTAGCCGTGACCGTCCAAGAGCCAGTGCCAGTATCTGAGCTTCCTAGAGCTCCGCCTTCCGAGCCTCCCGAGCTTTCCAGAGCTCCGCCTCCCGAGCTTTCCAGAGCTCCGCCTCCCGAGCTTTCCAGAGCTCCGCCTCCCAAGCTTTCCAGAGCTCCGCCTCCCGAGCTTCCTAGAGCTCTGCCTTCCGAGCCTCCCGAGCTTTCCAGAGCTCCGCCTTCCGAGCTTCCTAGAGCTCCGCCTTCCGAGCCTCCCGAGCTTTCTAGAGCTCCGCCTTCCGAGCCTTCCAGAGCTCCGCCTAACGAGCTTTCCAGAGCTCCGCCGTCCGAGCTTCCTAGAGCTCTGCCTTCCGAGCCTCCCGAGCTTTCCAGAGCTCCGCCTCCCGAGCTTCCTAGAGCTCCGCCTCCCGAGCTTTCCGGAGCTTCGCCTCCCGAGCTTTCCGGAGCTCCGCCTCCCGAGCTTTCCGGAGCTCCGCCTCCCGAGCTTTCCGGAGCTCCGCCTCTCGAGCCTCCCAGGGCTCCGCCTCTCAAGCCTCTCGAGCCTCCCAGGGCTCCGCCTCTCGAGTCTTCCAGGGCTCCTCTTGAGCCTTCCAGGGCTCCGCCTCTCAAGTCTCCCGAGCCTCCCAGGGCTCCGCCTCTCAAGTCTCCCGAGCCTCCCAGGGCTCCTCTCGAACCTCCCAGTGCTCCGCCTCTCAAGCCTCTCGAGCCTCCCAGGGCTCCACCCCTCAAGTCTCTTGAGCCTCCCAGGGCTCCACCCCTCAAGTCTCTTGAGCCTCCCAGGGCTCCACCTCTCAAGCTTCTCGAGCCTTCCAGGGCTCCGCCTCTCAAGTCTCCCGAGCCACCCAGGGCTCCTCCTCCCAAGCCTCCTAGGGCTCCGCCTCCCAGGGCTCCATCTCTCAAGTCTCTCGAGTCTGCCAGGGCTCCTCCTCCCGAGATTCCCAGGGCTCCGCCTCTCGAGCCTCCCTCTGCTCTGCCTCCTGAGCCTCCCACGGCTCTGCCCCCTGAGCCTCCCGAGCTTTCCATGGTTCCTCCTCCCTCGGCTCTGCCTCCTGAGCCTCCCACGGCTCCGCCCCCTGAGGCCTCTGAGCCTCCCTCAGCTCTGCCTCCAGATCCTCCCTCAGCTGAGCCTCCCGAGCCTCCTACGGCTCCGCCTCCCGAGCCTCCTACGGCTCCGCCCCCTGAGCCTCCCAAGCTTTCCATGGTTCCTCCTCCCTCGGCTCTGCCTCCTGAGCCTCCCACGGCTCCGCCCCCTGAGGCCTCTGAGCCTCCAGAGCCTCCCTCAGCTGAGCCTCCCTCGGCTCCGCCTCTCGAGCCTCCTGCGGCTCCGCCTCTCGAGCCTCCTGCGGCTCTGCGTCCCGAGCCTCCTATGGCTTCACCGCCAGAGCCTTCCAGGTCACCGCCTTTGTGGCCTCCTCCCAGGCCTCCTGACCCTGTTCCCGTCCTGTGGCCTTCCCCCAGGCCTCCTGACCCGGTCCCTGTCCTGTGGCCTCCTCCCAGGCCTCCTGACCCTGTTCCCATCCTGTGGCCTCTTCCAAGGCCCCCTGACCTAGTCCCTGTCCTGTGGCCTCCTCCCAGGCCTCCTGACCCAGTCCCTGTCCTGTAGCCTCCTCCCAGGCCTCCTGACCCTGTTCCCGTCCTGTGGCCTCTTCCCAGGCCCCCTGACCCAGTCCCTGTCCTGTGGCCTCCTCCCAGGCCTCCTGACCCTGTTCCCGTCCTGTGGCCTCCTCCAAGGCCCCCAGACCCAGTCCCTGTCCTGTGGCCTCCTCCCAGGCCTCCTGACCCAGTCCCTGTCCAGTGGCCTCCTCCCAGGTTCCCCAAACCTGTCCTTGCCCAGTGGCCAGCTTCCAGACCACCTGAACCTATCCTTGCCCTTTGTGCCCCCTTGGACTTCCTGCCTGCCATCTATGCCCCCTTGGACTTCCTGCCTGCCCTTTGTGCCCCCTTGGACTTCCTGTCTACCCTTCGTTGCCCCCTGGACTGCCTGTCTGCCCGTCGTTGCCCCCCTTGGTCTGTCTGCCCACCACAAGCTCCCCCCTCTCTCCTTGGATGATTTTTTTGCCTTTTTTCTGAGGAGCGTCTGGAAGCCGCTCCTTTGAGGGGGGGCTATGTCACGTTCCCCTGTTGTCTGCCCCTGTGTTCTGTGTCTCACCAGTCTATTGTTTAGAACTACATTTCCCACAGTCCACCTGCCGTCATCACTGCCATTTTGTGTCATTGTTCACACCTGTTTATCATTTGTAATCATCCTGTCCTTGTGTATTTATACCCTGGTTTTTTGTTCTGTCTTTGTTAATCGTTGAAATGTTGTTAGCCTGGTGTGTTTCCCCTACCCGTGCTTTTCTAGTTTTATGTTTGTTTCCCTATTGAGGGTTTTTCCTTTGTGTTTTGCCTGTTTGTTGATTTAATAAAGTAGCCTGCATTTGGATCCGCTCTCCTCGTCTGCCTTCGCTGCCTTCATTTTGTAACATATATGTAGTTAACATAATTTTAAAATGAATACAAAATTGAACAGGTAGCCAATGTAGTGATGATAAAATAGGGCTAATATGATCATATTTCTTGGTTGTCAGCACTCTGGCAGGAGCATTTTGAACCAATTGAAGTTTATTTATTGAACTTGCTGGACATCCTCCCAGTAATCTAGTCTTGAGGTCATGAACGCATTAATTCATTTTTCGGAATCAGCAACATAGAGCATGTTTCGTACTTGGCAATATTTCTGAGGTGGAAGAATGCTGTTCTACAAACACTGGAAAAGGACAGATTGGTATCAAATATAACACCTAATTTCTTTGCTGTAGAAGACCAAGTAACAGTAAATCCATCGAGAGTCAAATTATATTTTAGCAGCTTATTTTTAGAGGTTTTTGGTCCAATAATTTGTACCTCTGATTGTCAGAATTGTGTAGAAGGAAATTTCTGGCCATCCAATCTTTGATTTACACTCTGCTAATTTGGAGAATTATACATTTTCCTTGGGTTTAGAGGAAGTATAAAGTTGGGTATCTTCAGCATAACAGTTGAAATTTTTTTCATGATTCCTGATAATATATCCCAGGGGAAGCATATACAAGGAGAAAAGCAGAGGCCCTAAAACTGATCCCTGTGGCACTTCGTACTTAAATATATATTCACACAAAAATGAAAATTCTCTCATCATTTACTCACCATCATGCCATAACTGATGTGTATGAATTTCTTTCTTCTACTGAACACAAATTAAGATTTGTAGAAGAAAATCTCACACAAGTGAATGGTGACCAAAATATTGAAGCTCCAAAAAGTACATAATGGCAGCACAAAAGTAATACATACTACTTCAGTGGCTTAATCCATGTCTTCAGAAGCGATCCAACTGATTTTGGGTGAGAGCAGACCAATATATAACTCCTTTTTCACTGCAATTGCAGTCTCTAGGCACGATCATAATTTGAAGCTTGATTACTCTTCCTAGTGCTTGACGCATGCGCAGAGCGCTATATGCCGCTGGGAAGTGTAATCAAGCTTCATCTCATGATCGTCATTTGGGTGAACTATTCATTTTACTATTAATACACTGTAAATAGTTAACTGCAAACACAAAATGCTTTGTAAATAATGGAGCCTACTGTTGCAAACATCTCCTGTTTGCGAGTGAAAGTATGCATTTTTCATCTATTTGAGGATTGTTCTCTATGCAATGAATCAATTAGTAAGCCTGCAATTGACTGTTCATTCCTCATTAATGAGGCTTTCAAAGAAGGTAAACTAGGTTTCTGGTATGTTGGGGATCTAGGTTGGAAGGAGGACTTGGCTCTGCATGTTTGACCCAAAAGCAGATGGCTGTTTTGATGCACGTGACACGCAGAAACTGAAAGAGTTCCTCCAGGACAAGTATGAGAGAAAGAAATGGTGAGTGAGAATATTGCAGTCATAAAGGTAGTACCTACATATTTCTAAAGTGGATGGACCATTTAGGTCATCCATACATTTGTCAAATTCTACATCTGGTCAATTATACAACTACACATTAGTATTTCTTAGTGATAGATAGTTTAGTGATAGATTGCATTTCAAACTGTGCAAGCATGTGATATAAACAGTGTCTGTTGTTTCAGGCATTTCTCTAAAAACAAGATTCGCAGGGATGCAGAGACACCATGGGGCCCAGGGGTTCAGGCTGTTCCAGCTCCACACGGGCCCGCTCAGAGTCAGCCTCCACCTGTATTCCACACCAACTCCACTGCCCGGCCCACTCGTACATTGGTAAGGAAGAAAAGAGGAAGGACCAGGAAAAAAGTTATGAAGAGACAAATGAAATGAGAGAAATTGTTAAATATTTGATCATTTAATTTAATTCATGCAGTTTTTATTGTGTAAAAAATATGCCAATAAATTACCTCTTGAAACTGAAAAGAAATAAAAGAAATAAAAAGATTTGAGAGTAGAAGACTAGTCTTAGTGGAGTTGTAGTGAAGTTGTTATAAATCTGTAATTAACTAAATTTTGAACTCTGGGTCTGATTTAGCATATTCAAAGGGGTTTGACATGAAACAGACGCAGTGAAAGTGGGTTTGGTTTGTGTTGTCTAACATGCTTTAATCACTGATCTGAAAATATTTCCCAGTCCAGGCCCAAAATGTGCCATATTGAAGATGCTGGTCTGATTTTTAATGTGTGTGTGTACTCCCCCAGTCCCAGTCCCAGTCCCAGTTGTCAATATGGGACAGAGCTTCTGGTGTGTCTCCATCAGATAGCCGTCCAGAGGTGTTCACAGCCAGACCAACTCGCTCACAGAGCTTCAGAGACCATCCTATTAAAGGTACTGTTTTCACACCCTCCATCTTTCTCATCTCTTTTTCTTCTTTCCTGACTTCTCCAATTCTATTATCCTTTCTCCATAAAAAATGTACTGTGGTGTTATCATGATACAGTGGTGGAATTAGATGGCATTATCAACATACTTTGGTATATAGGCGGTGGCCATGAAATAAACTTTTCTGAAAAAAACAAAAAAACTGTTGTGTGTGAAAATCCCAGAAGATCAGCAGTTACAGAAATACTCAAACCAGCCCGTCTAATCTTATCTAATCAGCCAATCGTGTCGCAGCAGTGCATTAAATCATTCAGATACAGGTCAGGAGCTTCATTTAATGTTCACATCAACCATAAGAATGGGGAAAAAAATGTGATCTGATTGATTTTTACTTGGACATGATTGTTGGTGCCAGATGGGCTGGTTTGAGTATTTCTGTAACTGCTGATCTCCTGGGATTTTCACACAAAACAGTCTCTAGAATTTACTCTGAATGGTGCCAAAAGCAAGAAACATCCAGTGAAGGGCAGTTCTGTGGATAGAAATGCCTTGTTGATGAGAGAGGTCAACAGAGAATGGTCAGACTGGTTTGAACTGACAAAGTCTACAGTAACTCAGATAACTGCTCTGTACTATTGTGGTGAGAAGAATATATATGTATAGTATATAGTATATACTGACTGTATGTATATATATATATATATATATATATATATACTACCTCTACTTCTGTGCCTGTCACAGTATAGAAAGGCTAAGACATTTTTAACATTCTATAAATCGATTTTAATAACTATCGTCCGATTACCGGTCGAATCGGATATCGGCCTTTTCCTCCACCTTTAGCTGTATCAGCATAATCCAGTCGGTTGACCTCTATTAATGTCTCATATCAACAATGTCTCATATCAGCACTGGTGCCCCCCAGGGATGTGTGCTCTCCCCACTACTCTTCTCCCTTTACACCAATGACTGCACCACCAAGGACCCCTCTGTCAAGCTCCTGAAGTTTGCAGACGACACCACTGTCATCGGCCTCATCCGAGATGATGATGAGTCTGCATATAGAAAGGAGGTTGAACGGCTGGCTGTCTGGTGCAGTCAAAACAACCTGTAGCTGAACACGCTCAAAACAGTGGAGATGATTGTGAACTTTAGGAGGAACACCCCAACATTGTCCCCCCTCACCATTCTAAACAGCACTGTGGCAGCAGTGGAGTCATTCAGGTTCCTGGGCACTACCATCTCACAGGACCTGAAGTGGGAGATACACATCGACTCCATTGTGAAAAAGGCCCAGCAGAGGTTGTACTTCCTTTGCCAGCTGAGGAAGTTCAACCTGCCACAGCGCTGCTGAAACAGTTCTACTCAGCAGTCATTGAGTCAGTCCTCTGCACTGCAATAACTGTCTGGTTTGGTGCAGCTACGAAATCAGACATCAGAAGACTACAAAGGACAGTTCGGTCTGCTGAGAGGATTATTGGTTGCCCCCTGCCCCCCCTTCAAGAACTATACACTTCCAGAGTGAGGAAAAAGGCTGGTAAAATCACTCTGGACACCACTCACCCTGCCCACTACCTTTTTGAACTGTTGCCTTCTGGCCGGTGCTTCAGAGCTCTGAACACCAGAACTGTCAGACACAGGAACAGTTTTTTCCCTCAGGCCATCCATCTAATGAACAATTGAGCAATAATGATGTGTAATACATAGTTTAATTTTAATTTAAATTTATATTATCCAACTTATCCACTTCTGCCATTACTTACATTGCTCTGTACATAATATACTGATTTTTGTTCTTTATATACAGATTGTATTAGATTTGCACTACGTGTGTGTATGTGGGTATGTATGAAGGTGAGTGTATGTACGTATATGTATAATTATTTATTTTGTGTTCTTTTTTGTTTTTAATTACCTATGTCTTGCTGCTGTTTTTGGTATTGTTTGTATTGTTGTTGACTGGAAGCTCCTGTCACCAAGACAAATTTCTTGTATGTGTAAGCATACTTGGCAATAAAGCTGATTCTGATTCTGATATCTTCCTCTTTTCTCCTCTCCACTCCTCTTTCTTCACATTTTCTCTGATATGATGTCTTGTATACCTCCTTTTTCTTGTGATTTTTATCACAGATGTGCTGTACTGTGAGTCATCCTTGAACTGTGATTCATTCTTTCATAAAAACTTTTCTACCTCCTGATTTTCTCTCTATTTATTAAGACACATTGTTAAGTGGTATTGAGAGACAGAGGCCAGGGACAATTTCTTCAGGAATAGGACCTCATAGTCATCTCTCCTCCTTCCCCGCCCTTCCACGTCCTTCAGGTACACTAAGACAATCACATTGTTTTTTGTATGCACATTCGCTTGCATTTTGTTTCCCTACAATAAAGTAAGAATCTGAAAAATATATAAAAAATGTTGTAATCTTGAAAAAATCATGGCCTGTTAAGTTGTCTTTCTCCTCCATTGTGCCGTAATAGTTCTGTTTTGTCTAATTTCCCTTTATCCTTTCTCCCACAGCAAGTAGCACTTTTAAAAACAGCTTTACTCTTGGTAAGTTGCATATTCGTATGTGTGATTATGAGTGATATGCATTGCTGATTCTTCAGGTATACTTCAGACCATCTGGGTGCAGTGCTGAGTAAGCAAGCTATGACAGGCAAATGAAAGACAAAGTGGAATTATGTGTTCACTAGTGTGCAGATATAATGTATGTATGTCATAGAGGAAGAAAGCAAAAGAGATAATGAAAAGCTTGATTTACTGTGTGGGATAAATCCCATTGGACTCTTTGCAGAATTGAATCCCCCATGGAATAATGCAGTTAACAATAATCCATATGGAAAGTTTGTGACTTAGATCAAGATCATATGACCAAGCTAGTCTTGGTCATAGGTGAAAACAGATGATGCGTATATCAGCAAATTGTGGCCACAGTATTATATAGCCTAAAGTGAAACAAAAAATTCTACATTAAACTAACTCAAATGAGGTTGAAAAAGTAATAATAAAATAGATAGTTCAGACGATTGCCAGTGCCATCTCACTTCTGTGCTCACTTGTAACCTGTTGATGAGGAAGAATGTGTAGGAGAATGAACCTGTAGATTCAGCATGATCACACAGGAGGATGGCATGTTGTTTCTGATACTTCCGTGCCCTTGGATCGGCCACATTATGCTGACACACTGACAATCACTGACCATCTCCTATCAGACATGTTTGCATCGGCTCCAGCGTATTTACCTTCACCTGTGGCGTTACTGGAAGCACGTTTCATCAGGAGCTTGGAAGACCTGTTTTTCCTCTAATATTGCATTTTTATTCCACTGATGGTTAGGCTTAGATTTGGAGTTTCAATTTGGGGGGGGTGGGGTCAGTTTATAAAATATGCATTCCTCTTTAACGTATTAAATGGATAGTTCACCCAAATATTCTCTCATTATTTACTCACCCTCATGACATCCCAGATGTGTATGACTTTCTTTCTTCAGCAGAACACATTTGAAGAAAAACTGAAAAATATCTCAGCTCAGTAGGTCCTTAAAAGGCAAGTGGATGGTGATCAGAACTTTGACGCTCCAAAATCGCAGACAGTCAGCATAAACGCCATCCATAGGACTCCAGCTGTTAAATTAATGTTTTCTAAAGTGATACGATCTCTTTTGCTGCAAAAAATATCAATATTTAAGTTATTTTTAACTATAAATCATTGCCTCCGTTCAGCAGCAGTATGCGCATGTGACATAATCGCGTTGGCACGTGAGAACTGAGGCAGGTGCATTACAGCCAGAAGAGCTGTGCTGTTTCAAGTGAGGAGGAGGAATGCAGTACAGAAGCTTCAGAAGTTTAGGTTTAGATCTGTATTTATCTGTTTGTTTACTCACAATGGTGCATTTGTGTGCTTTTCATGGATGTCTCAGCTGAGTGGAGAACGTGAGATTATGTCCGTACCATGCCTGCTGAATACGCCACACGAGAGACAGCGTGAACTCAGCACTCTCGTGATGTGAACGTGCATACTGCTGCTGACATGAAGCGATGGTTTATAGTTAAAAGGTACTTCAATATTGATCTTTTTCACACCAAAGGCTATCATGTCACTTAAGAAGACATTAATATAAACACTGGAGTCGTATGTATGATGTTTATGTTGACTATCTGTTGTTTTGGAAGCTTCAAAGGTCTGATCACATCCACTTGCATTTTAAGGACCTACTGAGCTGAGATATGTTTCTATTTTTCCTCAAATGTGTTCTGCTGAATAAAGAAAGTCATATAGACACCTGTGATGGCATGAGGGTGAGTAAATCACAAGATCATTTTTATTTTTGGGTGAACTAACCATTTAATGCCGGTACAGCTGAAAACAACTAGCTTTACAACTCGCTTTTGGGGTCATTGCACCCGGAAAATGCAGCTCACTTGTGCCCATACGCCCATACTGTAAACACTTACTGCTTTAGCCACTGGGGGCCTCAACACCTTTGCAAGTGCATAGCAGTCACAACCATCCAGAACACAATAGCTTTATGGTAGCTAGTTTAGCATGGGCAAGAAACTCACATTTTCTTCAGAAATTTTTTAAATGTAATGTATAATGGCCTGTTTGCATGACACATATCTTTGAATTTGAACTGTATGTGTTAAAGACTTTAATACATTAATGAAAAATATTTAGTGGCGGCATTTGTTAAATCTTTACCAACTTAATGTTCTTGGTTCAAGAAGTTGAGCTCAATTAACAGTATTTGTGACATAATATTGATTCCCACAAAAAAAATATTTTGACTCGACAGGTGCAAAAAAAAAAAAAATAGTAATAATAATAAGATTTTGGGCCCAGTCCATAATGCTAAAATACACATTATTTCAAAAGTATAGCCACAAGATGTAAACAATATATATGTTAACATGATTTTAGTGTGATAGAATTTAAGTAATCAACATTAAGCCACAAATGCTGTTGATTGAGCTTGAATTGTATTGGACACTGAATATTCCTTTAAATTACCTTTATATCTAATATGCATTTAAGGCATAATCACTGACAGCATCCAGACACACCTCTCTGATTGATTTAGGTCGCACTCTGTCAACGGGGGGTGGAGCTCCATTTAGACCCTTCCCTAAATCGCTGAGTTTGGATTTTGGTGGTCTAAGCCATGGCCACAACACTCTAAGTTCTGCTGCTCCGCCCTCTGTCACTCAGGATAAGTATGCAGCCTTGTCACAGCTTGACAAAGTGCTCTTGGACAACACACCTGTCACAGGTAAGACAGAAGGATATGAGTACACGTGTGCCTTTGTCTCATAAAATTATAAAGCCAATCAATAAAGAGCATGGGACAATATACTGAAACTCATTAAAGGTGCACTCAGTAATATTTTGTTTGTCATCTTGGACTTACAGTGACACCTAGTGGTGTGGATGCAGCATGATTCAACGTCAGTAGTTTTCAGTTACAGATGCCATTGTAGAAATTCACTATTCACAATCAACATTGATTCATTTAATCCAAGAGTGATTACTGAGATGAAGCGAGTCGTATTCAGCTGGTCATGTGACTCTAAAATGTCAGCCCCCATTAATGCGCCCCTGCCCCATGTAGAATAAAACAGCTTTTATAAGGTTACTGATATGACTATAGTCCTCATCTCATGTGAGTGCTCAGGATTTTATACATGTGTTTCAAAATTACAATTAATTTCTATAGGAGTAAAACTTTTTTTAATGGGGGAAAAATGACTGAGTGCACCTTTAAATGTTGTGTTGCGTTTTGCTCTGCTGAGCCAATGTTTTCTTATAAAATTTTTGTAGCCATTTCAATGACTCCCTCAGATGGACCCCCTCAGTATAGCACCCTCTTTGGTAACCGATTGTCCTCAAGTTCCACCCCTGCAAGGTAAAGGTTTTAGCTTAAACAGGATTTGCTATCCCACATAAGTCTTAACTAAATAGCAAAGTAGTTATCCTCTAACATGCATTAGTGTTAAGATGTTTGCTGATGGCTTTTTGATGTGCATTTCTGTGAAGTAGTGGGATGTCTTTTTTCTTCTATGCATATTTTTTGTTTCCTTCAATCTCTCGTGCTGTCTTTTTCTCACTCTCCTTCAGCTCCCCAGGTGTTCCAGAGACCACATCTGGATCGCAAACTTTTGCAAGTGAGCAATTCCAAGATACTGCAGTTGATCTGGTTAACCAAACCACAACTGCTACATCTGAGAAGGCATGGCAGTAGACATTATAATGTTCTGTTAAGATTCCTAAAGCAGCTATTTAGAAGTAAATAATAATACAAATTGATTTAAATATTTACATTTATATCTGGAGGTATTGTGTTCCCCAGTGGGATTTTTGTTTTCAGAACAGAACCACAACATTGGTTGTGACATGCAAGATCTTACAGCATGACCTCAGAAGGTCTCCTTAAGAAAATCTTTAAGTTGGAAACATCTATAAATTCGATCCTTAGATCCAAAGTGCAATTTGTGCTAATGAGTGGCCTTCTGCACTGTGACACATAACCACACATCTCTTTTTCTCTCCCTGATTCAGATTTCCCAAACCCCTTCAATTCTACAGCCAGCTGTGCTCAGCCTGTTCTGTCTCCCAGTAACCCCTTCAAAAGCACAGCCACAGGTGAACGAATGTCTCTGTCCAGTTTAGTTTTGGCTTTCGGAAAACAGGAAGACTTTGCAGTTCAATACAGTAAAAAGAAAGCAATTTTTGGTCGTCTTGTGAATTCAACATTTTATTTAATTTTATTTTGGAAAGAAAACTGAGCCAGGATCCGTTTTGATTTGAATATAGAAATGAACATTATTTTACACACAAATAAACAAAACCAAAAAATGTCACTCATGTGGCAACATCTAAATTAACTGGTTTTATTCAATTCACAAATTTAGGTACAACAAAACTAACAAAACTTAAGGGTTAGATCGGGTAAAAATAGCTCCTTAAAGGGATAGTTCACCAAAACTTTTGAATTCTCTCATCATTTACTCACCCTCATGCCATCCCAGATGTGAATGACTTTCTTTCTTCGGCTGAACACAAATGAAGATTTTTAGAAGAATATCTCAGCTCTGTAAAAAATGAAATTGAATGGTGACCAAAGCGTTGAAGTTCCAAAAAGCACATACAGGCAGCATCAAAGTAATCCATACAACTCCAGAGGTTAAATCCATGTCTACAAAAGCTGTATGATAGGTGTGGGTGAAACAAATGAATATTAAAATCCTTTTTTACTTTAGAATCTCCCTGCTCAGTAGCTGGCAATATGCACGAATAATGCCAATTGCCAAAACAAAATAGAAGAAGAATGTGAAAGTAAAAGTGTAGATTTATAGTAAAAAAGGATTTAAATATTTAACTTTTTCTCATCCACTCCCACCATATCCCTTCTGAAGACATGGATTTAATCACTGGAGTTGTATGGATTACTTTTATGTTTCCTTTATGTGCTTTTTGGAAACTTAAAGTTCTGGTCATCATTAACTTGCGTTGTATGGACCAACAGAGCTGAAATATTCTTCTGAAAGGTCCATGCAGAACTAATCTAATTCTGGGACAGAAGCCCATAGTTATGAATTGTTTACATTTTAACAATGCTATAAATCTGACAGTGAGTACTTGGCTAAAAAGGAATTCAATCCATAAAGCAATGACTCTGATTGTTGGGTCAGTTTGTCTCCCCAAGTGGAACTATTGCGAGACCTTGCCCTTAGTAAATCAAACAAAATGTTTACTCCCACAAATGCTGTAAACCTAGTGGAAGATCACAAATCCAACACAAACAGTGATGTCACTGGGAAAAATTCCAATGCAAACAAAGTGATTTTGTAAGATTTTTTGGTGGCTGAAGTCAAAGTGTACATTTACTTGTACTTTTGATACTTAATGACATTTAAAATCAGTTACTTTAATACTTTTACTTAAGTCGCATTAGCTACTTTACTTTTTTGGGGGTCAATTTCCAGAAAATGATCTTTACGTTTACTTAATATGACGATTGGGTCATATGCTCACTGATTCTCTTGTGTCTAAATGGAAGCAAACACCCACATTCCTACTAAAGCCTTCTCAGAATACTGAAAATGTTTATTAGAGGACCAATTCCATGTTAATTGCCATTGATTTGAAATCAAACATTCAACAAGCACATTTGGGTAAAGTCTTTGGGTGTCCACATACTTTTGGCCTAGTAGTGCATAAAAAACATTCAACAGCAATACTATTCTTTATATTTACCAAGACAATAATGAATGCATGTCAGTACATTGGCATTAGGGAAATATTGATTGATGCTGCATTGGCTCCCCAAGGTATCAGTGTAAATTCAAGATGACTTAAAGGAATTGTTTACACCAGAATTACATTTACTCACCCTCCTGGCATCCCAGATGTGTATGACTTTCTTTCTTCTGCAGAATACAAATGAAGATTTTTAGAACAATATCTCAAATCTGTAGGTCCATACAATGCAAGTGAAGTGATGACTAGAATTTTGACGAGAAGGTGTTAAAAAACTCATAAAGGCAGCATTAAAGCAATTCATATGACTCCAGTGGTTAAATCAATGTCTACAGAAGCGATATAAAAGGTGTGGTTGAGAAACAGATAAATATTTAAGTCATTTTTACTCTAAATCTGCACTTTCGACCAACCCTCTAATGCACGTTCACGAGACGTTTTCTTCTTTTGTATTTTTCTGATTTCACATTCTTCATGCATATCGCCACCTACTGGGCAATGAACAGAAATAGAAGAACTCGGTCCACTCTTGAACTTCTATAGGAGGGCTTTTAGAAAGTGGAGATTTATAGTAAAAAAGGACTTACATTTTTATCTGTTTCCGCTTCTAAATTATAATAATAATTCCTTACATTTATATAGTGCTTTTCTAGGCACTCAAAGCACTTTACATAGTATAGGGTGAATCTCCTTACCCACCACTAGAGTGCTGCATCCACCTGGATGATGCAACGGCAGCCATAGTGTACCAGTACACTCACCACACACCAGCTATTGGTGGAGTGGAGAGTGATGTAGCCAATTCAGGGATGGGGATTATTAGGAGGCCATGATTGAGAAGGGAAAATGGGGTGAGCTGGGTAAGCACCCCCTGCTGGCCTCCCTAGCACCTCTTCCAGCAGCAACTTTATTTTTCCCCAGGAGGTCTCCCATCAAGGTACTGATCAATCAGGCACAACCCTGCTTAGCTTTAGTGGGCAACAAGGCAAGAGCTGCAGGGTCATATGGCTGTTAAAAACATGGATTTAACCACTGGAGTCATATGGATTACTTTTATGCTGACTTAAAGTTCTTTTTTAAACGATTCTTTTAAACTAAACAATTACTAAGCTCACCTTTAAGTAAGACAAGCACAAACAGCATGTCTTTGTAATTTTTTTATAAAAACAGACTTTCTGATTTGCCTTTCTGATTGACAGATGATGCCCCCTCCTCAGCAGTCTGTCCTCAGTCTGTCTCTTTTCCTGCACCAACCACCCAAAGTGCTTTTTCACACCAACAGTCTAACCAGGAAGCGAATGGTGAGTATAGCAATCTTAAAGCTTTAAATCAGCTTAATGGTAGCAAAACTCTTGTTCTTAAAATAGTTTGCTAATCAATTTATAGAAACTGTTGGGAATTAGCTCTAAAGAAGTGTAGACCATAGAATGAAAACTCAAGGTTGATTCTTTTTGCTTGTTTGTTTGTAGGTTTCAACTCATATCCTGCCCCTGAGTCCATCCCGAAAGTCCCACGACCAATGTCTGTCAACCCTTTTACTGTAAGCATGATGCTCTTTTCATGCCAAGTAAAAAGGCATCATAGTAAATAGGCTTGTGACTATATACAGTGAGGGAAAAAAGTATTTGATCCCCTGCTGATTTTGTAAGTTTGCCCACTGACAAAGAAATTATCAATCTATAATTTTAATGACAGGTTAATTTGAATGATGTGAGACAGAATAACAACAAAAGAATCCAGAAAAAGGCATGTAAAAATTGTTATAAATTGAATTGCATTTTAATGAGTGAAATAAGTATTCGTCCCCCTCTCAGAGATTTCTTGCTCCCAGGTGTCTTTTATACAGGTAACGAGCCGAGATTAGGAGCACACTCTTAAAGGGAATGCTCCTAATCTCAGTTTGTTACCTGTATAAAAGACACCTGATCACATAAGCAATCAATCAGATTCCAAAATCTCCACCATGGCCAAGACCAAAGAGCTGTCCAAGGTTGTTAGGGACAAGATTGTAGATCTACACAAGGCTGGAATGGGCTACAAGACCATTGCCAGCAGCTTGGTGAGAAGGTGACAACAGTTGGTGCGATAATTTGCAAATGGAAGAAACACAAAAGAACTGCCAATCTCCCTCGGTCTGGGGCTCCATGCAAGATCTCACCACGTGGAGTTGCAATGATTGTGAGAACAGTGAGGAATCAGCCCAGAACTACACGGGAGGATCTTGTCAATGATCTCAAGGCAGCTGAGACCATAGTCACCAAGAAAACAATTGGTAACACACTACGCCGGGAAGGACTGAAATCCTGCAGCGCCCGCAAGGTTCACCTGCTCAAGAAAGAACATGTACATGTCCGTCTGAAGTTTGCCAATGAACATCTGGATGAATCAGAGGAGGTGGAAACATGCTTTGGGGGTGTTTTTCTGCTAAGGGGACAGGACAACTTCACAGCATCAAAGGATGGGGCCATGTACCGTCAAATCTTGGGTGAGAACCTCCTTCCCTCAGCCAGGGCATTGAAAATGGGTCGTGGATGTGTATTCCAGCATGACAATGACCCAAAACACACGGCCAAGGCAACAAAGGAGTGGCTCAAGAAGCACTTTAAGGTCCTGGAGTGGTCTAGCCAGTCTCCAGACCTTAATCCCATTGAATATCTGTGGAGGGAGCTGAAGGTTCAAGTTGCCAAACATCAGCCTCGAAACCTTAATGACTTGAAGATCTGCAAAGAGGAGTGGGACAAAATCCCTCCTGAGATGTGTGCAAACCTGGTGGCCAACTACAAGAAACTTCTGACCTCTGTGATTGCCAAACAAGGGTTTTGCCACCAAGTACTAAGTCATGTTTTGCAGAGGGGTTGAATACTTATTTCCCTCATTAAAATGCAATTCAATTTATAAAATTTTTGATATGCATTTTTCTGGATGTTTGTGTTGTTATTCTGTCTCTCACCATTCAAATTCACCTGTCATTAAAATTATAGACTGATCATTTGTTTGTCAGTGGGCAAATGTACAAAATCAGCAGGGGATCAAATACTTTTTTCCCTCACTGTAACATAGTAAATAACTTGCAGGACGAAGTTAGTTTTCTACTTGATATCATAATTAAAGGAATAGATCACCCATTCTTCATTTTAGAATAAACAGATGTTATGAGGATCATATTTCACTTAAATCATAAGAAAGAAAGACATTTTCAGCTTTAGTAAGAATCTTAAAGGGATAATTCACTCAAAAATTCAAATTCTGTCATCATTTACTCACCCACATGCCATCCCAGATGTGTATGACTTTCTTCTGCAAAACACAAACAAAGATTTTTAGAAGAATATTTCAGCTCTGTAGGTCCTCACAATAAAAGTGAATAGTGGCCAGAACTTTGAAGCCCCAAAAAGCACAAAGGAAACATAAAAGTAATCCATACGACTCCAGTGATTAAATCCATGTCTTCAGAAGTGATATGATAAGTGTGGGTGAGAAACAGATCGATATATAAGGCCTTTTTTACTATAAATCTTCACCTTTGAGCCCTGACCAGTATGTGGTGATATGCACTAAGAATGTGAATTCCCAAAAAACAAAATGAGAAGAATGTGGAACTGAAAACGAAAGTGGAGATTTATATAAAACATTCTTAAATATTGATCCGTTTCTCACCCACACCTATCATATTTCTTCTGAAGACATGGATTAATCCACTGGACTCTTTAATTTTATGCTGCTTTTATGTGATTTCTAGAGCTTCAAAGTTCTGGTCACCATTCACTTGTATTGTATGGACCTACAGAGCTGAAATATTCTCCTGAAAATCTTAATTTTTGTTCTGCAGATGAAAGTCATACACATCTGGGATGGGATGTGGGCAAGTAAATGATGACAGAATTTTCATTATTGGGTGAACTATCCCTTTAAATGAAGGATTATCAGGGCATACTGTATGTTCCCTGTACCTTGTTTTTTTTTTTAAAGCAAACAACCAGTGTGTTATGAACGAGCAGTGGAGGCAGACGAGGAGATGCAGATCCAGTTGCAGTTCAACTTTATTACATAAACAAACAGGCAAAACACAAAGGAAAACCCTCAGTGGGGAAATAAACATTACATAGAAAACACGGGCAGGGAACACACACCAGGCTAACAACATTCAACAGACGACAAGGTGTGAACAAAAAGTAGGGCTAAATACACAGGGAGTGATAATACAAATGATAAACAGGTGTGAACAATGATACAAAATGGCAGCGAAGATGGCAGGAGGATTCTGGGAAGTGTAGTTCTTAAAGACAAGTGAACACGAAGGCTAACACAGAGACTAAGGAGCTACACAAGGGACAAAAGTGAAAACTAAGGAAAGCAAAGGTGACAAAAATGGCAGACAGAGGGCAACAGTGAAACAAGACAAGGAATTCCTAACATAGCCCCCCCTCAAGGATCGGATTCCAGACGATCAACATAAAACAAAACAAAAAATGTCCATTGACTGGGGGGGAGCTTGTGGTGGGCAGACAGACCAAGGGGGGCAACGACGGGCAGACAGGCAGTCCAGGGGGCAACGAAGGGTAGACAGGAAGTCCAAGGGGGCACAAAGGGCAGGCAGGAAGTCCAAGGGGGCACAGAAGGCAGGCAGGAAGTCCAAGGGGGCACAAAGGGCAGGCAGGAAGTCCAAGGGGGCACAGATGGCAGGCAGGAAGTTCAAGGGGGCACAGATGGCAGGCAGGAAGTTCAAGGGGGCACAAAGGGCAAGGACAGGTTCAGGTGGTCTGGGAGCTGGCCACCGGGCAAGGACAGGTTTGGGGATCCTGGGAGGAGGCCACTGGACAGGGACTGGGTCAGGAGGCCTGGGAGGAGGCCACAGGACAGGGAACAGGGTCAGGAGGCCTGGGAGGAGGCCACAGGACAGGGACTGGGTCAGGAGGCCTGGGAGGAGGCCACAGGACAGGGACTGGGTCAGGAGGCCTGGGAGGAGGCCACAGGACAGGGACTGGGTCAGGAGGCCTGGGAGGAGGCCACAGGACAGGGACTGGGTCAGGAGGCCTGGGAGGAGGCCACAGGACAGGGACCGGGTCAGGAGGCCTGGGGGAAGGCCACAGGACAGGAACAGGGTCAGGAGGCCTGGGAGGAGGCCACAGGACGGGAACAGGGTCAGAAGGCCTGGGAGGAGGCCACCGGTCAGGGACAGGGTCAGGACCCCTGGGAGGAGGCCCTAGAGGCGGTGACCTGGAAGGCTCTGGCGGCGGAGCCGTAGGAGGCTCTGGAGGTGGAGGCTCGGGAGGCGGAGCCGCAGGAGGCTCGGGAGGCGGAGCCGCAGGAGGCTCGGGAGGCGGAGCCGCAGGAGGCTCGGGAGGCTTGAGAGGCGGAGCCCTGGGAGGCTCGAGAGGCGGAGCCCTGGGAGGCTCGAGAGACTTGAGGGGTGGAGCCCTGGGAGGCTCGAGAGGCTTGAGAGGCGGAGCACTGGGAGGTTCGAGAGGAGCCCTGGGAGGCTCGGGAGACTTGAGAGGCGGAGCCCTGGGAGGCTCAAGAGGAGCCCTGGAAGACTCGAGAGGCGGAGCCCTGGGAGGCTTGAGAGGCGGAGCCCTGGGAGGCTTGAGAGGCGGAGCCCTGGGAGGCTCGAGAGGCGGAGCCCTGGGAGGCTCGAGAGGCGGAGCTCTGGAAAGCTCGGGAGGCGGAGCTCTGGAAAGCTCGGGAGGCTCGGAAGGTGGAGCTCTGGGAAGCTCGGAAGGCGGAGCTCTGGGAAGCTCGGAAGGCTCGAGGGGCGCAGGCTCTAGGACGGGCATGACCATTGGCGCTGGCTTTTGGTCAGTCCTGGCTATTGGCGTTGGCCCGGGAACGGTCGAGGCTACAGGCGCTGGCTCAGGGACGGTCGAGGCGACAGGCGCTGGCTCACTGACCGTGGTATGCGCTGGCTTGGGTTCGCTGACCGTGGCAGGCGAGGGCTCTGGCTCGCTGACCGGGGCAGGCGAGGGCTCTGGCTCGCTGACCGGGGCAGGCGAGGGCTCTGGCTCGCAGACCGGGGCAGGCGAGGGCTCTGGCTCGCAGACCGGGGCAGGCGAGGGCTCTGGCTCGCAGACCGGGGCAGGCGAGGGCTCTGGCTCGCAGACCGGGGCAGGCGAGGGCTCTGGCTCGCTGGCCGTGGCAGGCGTGGGCTCTGGCTCGCTGGCCGTGGCAGGCGGAGACTGGGGAGCAGAAGCCTTTCCTTTTCTCCTCCTCCGCCGGGCAGACGAAGTGGACCGTGCAGGCTCACTGACCAAGGCAGGCGTGAAGGTACGAACCACGGGCGAGTGGAGGGTTATTACTGTGGGAGGAGTAGCAGAGTTCTCCTCGATGGCGCCCACATTTAACGGCGAACCGCAGGCCAGCAGAGTCTCCTCCACGAACGCGTGGAGCGTCCAGCCACGCGTTGCCTGTGGCAACCGCTCCTTAAGTACGGGGTGCAGATTGCGCCTGAAGAAGACCACCAGAGAGGAGTCCGGGAAATCCGAGATACCCGCCAGCTTAAGGAAGTCGCGGATGTAGTCCTCTATAGGGCGGTCCTCTTGCTTCAAGCAGAGCAAGTGGAAGTTTGCTCGTTGAACTGCTGGATCCATAGTGTGGTCGTTCGTTCTGTTATGAACGAGCAGCGGAGGCAGACGAGGAGATGCAGATCCAGTTGCAGTTCAACTTTATTACATAAACAAACAGGCAAAACACAAAGGAAAACCCTCAATGGGGAAATAAACATTACATAGAAAACACGGGCAGGGAACACACACACACCAGGCTAACAACATTCAACGGACGACAAGGTGTGAACAAAAAGCAGGGCTAAATACACAGGGAGTGATAATACAAATGATAAACAGGTGTGAACAATGACACAAAATGGCAGTGAAGATGGCAGGAGGATTCTGGGAAGTGTAGTTCTTAAACAAAGACAAGTGAACACGAAGGCTAACACAGAGACTAAGGAGCTACACAAGGGACAAAAGTGAAAACTAAGGAAAGCAAAGGTGACAAAAATGACAGACAGAGGGCAACAGTGAAACAAGACAAGGAATTCCTAACACAGTGTCTGTGTGATTGAGGGGTTTAAGAGTGTTTATGTGTCAACTTCACAGAGTTATTTTCTGACTTCTCTTAGGGGAATGTTTACTCTAGCAGAGGAGCATCACTGAATCCTTTCATCTGATCCTGAACCACCTTGACCATGGAGAAAAAAAGAGAGAGAGAGAGTAACAGAGAGAAAGCTTATTTTGCCATGGCTAAAGAAAATGACCTCCTCTGGTTGGTCCCTGCCTTGTGTGTGTGTGTGTGTGTGTGTGTGTGTGTGTGTGTGTGTGTGTGTGTGTGTGTGTGTGTGTGTGTGTGTGTGTTCATGTATGTTTAAATGTGTGGGTGTTTGTTAGCATACATTGTACATGATACTATTTGTACATGCTTTGTTATGTGTGTGTTTGTATGTGCCCTTTTGTACCGGATGCTAGATGCCGAATTTGTGTGTGTGTAAACGTGTCTGTGGGTTTTGCCAAATATCAGAAGAATTTTTTTTTGATAGCAGGAGAACCTCTGGTGAAAATGTGCTTATGAGAGCTTTTAAGCATAACACACACACACACACTGCTGCTTTGACCTTATGCTACTGCCATACAGTAGAACATCTTGTGCAAACATCCCCATAGCCTGAGTGTTTACTTACTTTAGTGAAGGTTCAAACTATGAGGTTGACACATTACAGTAAAACAGTAGCAATTTAAGCTTCACATCATCTCACTAATCCATTTTTCTCAGTGCTGATTTGGTTTAAATGATGCAGATGCATGTTAATAAGATGGCATAAATGGCACAGGCTGTCTATGTATGTATGTGGCGCTTGTTTCTATTTATTTTGACGTTTTTTAAAAAATGTTTACAGTGTATTTGTGTGTGCATTGTTGGACTGCATGCGCTTCACAAGCAGAGCAGAAAGCTGCTGTATGTAATGCATTGTTTCAGTGATAACTGAGGGAAAAAGCTTCTTTTTAAAGTGTGTGGACCAAAAATTGTCTAATATTGTCAAGTTTTCTGTACAACAAAGCAATTGTTTTATTTGCAAAAAAAAGGTTCTTATAGAATATCTTTGTATTGAGATGTATCCATATGCATAAAGCTATCCATAACTGTTGTGTCAATGTGTATCTGATTGTCTATGTGCTGCGAATCAAACTGAATTAGCTGCTTTTGCATTTTCATGCAATATCTTTTTACAACAGCATCATTTATATTTTTCTGTAAAGATCATAATCGCATTATGAATGTATTTGCACTCTATGAACATTAGGGCTTTGAACTCAAATTAAAATGAAAGGTATAAATTTCACCTCTCATGTGACCGAGTCTAATTTTTATGATTTTTAAATGTGTTCGGAGAGAGATGCATGACTGTGTGCTGTGATTGGTTGGTTGGTTGACATGACATGTCAAGCAGTGGCTGTGTCCTGCAGTGCAACACAAAACTGAAATTATTTTAAACATCTCCTAATTCTTTTCTTTTTCTTTCTCTTTAATACATTACTTGAGAGACTACATGTTTAAAATGTTTTTATTTTTTGTCATATCCCAGACCTATTTAATTGAATTAAAAGAGCTAAAAGTTTATTTTTGAAATGTGACCAGTTACAGCATCTAAAACAACCACTTTCCCTTTTTCATTCATATAAGGGACATTGACAGACAGGGATCCAAAAACGGTTCAAGTAAAGAAAACAAAAACTGAAAATGAACTAAATGTTTGCAGAACGTAACTGAAAACGGGAATAAAATTCCTTTGAATTGTTCTGCAGTGAAACATTATTTTGAAATGCTGGTAACGGGTTCATAACCATTTAATTTTGTTCCGATATATTTTTTTTTTTTTCATGAAACCAAAGACCAAATGGTTTATCAAAGAATTTTCAGAATTACATCCCTTCCTGTTGCCCGAAAAATTAGGCTTCTCTCTTTTTTGTGGAACATAAGCATGCGCTTAGAAGTAAACTTGCTAGTTTGAAACCCAATGTTAAAAAATTTAAACTCATTCTGCCATACGTGATGTTTGGTCTTAATGCGCAGTGTGCATGTAGGAGAGAGAGATTTAGACTATTGATCTAAAATATTTTGAGGGATATGTTAATATTATTAAGATGTTACTTTATATAGACTAATGTATACTATACTTGTTATGATTTTCTATAATGAAAATTCCCCTACATGGGAAAAAATTGTATTGCTTATTTTGGGTTAGGCAAGTCCTTTACTTTGATCTTTTTTTGCAGAACAGGTTGCTTGTTTCTCTCGTGAGATCAGGTAACACTGCAACTGGTATATCACCCACACTTTAGCGCAGAGTACTGTCATTATAAAAAACATTATTGACCGTTCTTTTATTTTGTTCTAAGTTGTTACCATTTGGAAAGACCAGCGGAACAATTGAACAGGAATGAATAAATGCAGTTTCTGTTCAGAACAAACCGAAATGAAAAACATTTCATTGTATGTCCCTGATGACAAATAAGGTTGAATATCTAAAAATGATAAATCTTTTAAAAGTTTGAACCACACATAAAGTGTGTATACATTTTTGAATATTTGTGTCCAATTTGGATTGTTTTTGAAAAACACCTATAGCATTTTCTCCAAAAAGTAAAGAGCTTTCCTTGCACCTTGAATACATGAGAGTGCAAACAACTTAATCGTCAGTTTAAATTATTCATTTATTTTTACAAATAGTTTACGAATCAGGAAGTCTTTTTAGAGTTACCCCATCTGACATTCATAAAAATGTCAAAATATCTTTGTTAACATAAACAACAAAATGACCACATGATATATTTTCTTCACTACTCATGCCAGCATTTGTTTGTTCCAAAAAGTCGGCTTTTAATGAGACTTTAAATTTGTTTTGGTTTTTCTGTTTCTGGATGGTAATAAAATATGATTTTTTAATTTTATTTTAAACTCTAGAATATCAAAATGACTTTGAACTATGTGAAAAACGTGTTCTTTATAAAAGAGGTGTACTCAAGCAGTTGTTTTGTGTAAATAGCATAAACAATTTTTTATGTAATTCTGAATAGATCTGGACCAAACAATGAAACAAATGAGCGAC